>NC_044553.1:159094393-159341893 GCF_007565055.1 Rhinopithecus roxellana | reverse complement strand
GTGTCCTTATAAAATAGGCTCAGGAGAGCTTCTTCACCCCTTCTACCACATGAAGACACAGTGAAAAGCCACCATCTGTGAACCAGAAAGCCAGCCCTCACAAGACACTGAATCTGCTGGCACCTTGATCTTAGACTTGCCAGTCTCTGGAACTGTAAGAAATAAATTTCTGCTGTATCTAAGCCACCCAGTTGATGGAATTTTGTTAAAGCAGCCCAAACAGACTAAGACATCCCACTTGGAGTTTGTTAAGCTTATTGTATACACATATTGATATTTTTAAGCAAATTTGGGACATTTTCAGCTATTCTTTTTAAAAAAAGAAAGGTTTTACCCCTTTCACTTCATGGTGTCCCACAGGTCTCTGGGAGGTGCTATTCATTTTATTCTGTTCTTTTTTCTTTCTGTTCTTTAGACTAAATGGTTTCTATTGCTTTGTCTTCGACTTTGCTGAGTCCTTCTTCCTCTAGCTCAAACCTACTGTTGAGCACCTCTAGTAAATTTTCATTTCAGTTATTATGCTTTTCAATTCCAAAGTTTCTATATAGTTCTCATTAATACTTTGTGTCTTTTTGTTGACTTTCTCTGTTGGTTAGACGTTGATGTCATACTTTGCTTTATTTCTTTGTTTTCTGTGTTTTGGGTTTTTGGAAATGGAGTTTTGCTTTGTTGCCCAGCCTGGTCTCAAATTCCTGGCCTCAAGTGATCCTCCCACCTCAGCCTCCTGAGGAGCTGGGATTACAGGCATGTACCACCCCACCCGGCTGCTTTAATTATTTAAACATAGTTTCCTTTAAGTCATTGTCTACCAAGTCCAATAGCTGAGCTTGCTCAGAGATAGCTTATTCACTGCTTCTTTTCTGCATATGACCACATTTTTCTATGTATTTGTATGTTTCACCATGTTTTTGGAAACTGAAAGCTTTGGAAAAATATTATAACAAATCCGAGTTCTGATTTGCCTCCCCTAGAGGCTATTGCTGCGTTTATTTGTGTGTTTAGTGACTTGCCTGAATAAATTATTTAGAGCCGGTCTCCTCTCCAGTGTGCAAACATGGAAATCTTGTTTGTTTGTTTATTTGTTTGCTTAATTCCTGCCTTCATTTTAAACCTTTTCTATAGATTACGCATAATCTGGGGAAGCATCCTTAATAGGCAGCCAATGATTGGTCAGAGGTTTTGCTTAAACACCTGCAACCAGTAACGTTTCTGCCCTTTGGTGTGGTGAGGCACGCGCTCAGAGTACAGACAGTTTACAAGTGTGCCCACCTTCACTCGCTGTTGGTGCAGGGGCTCGTGGTCAGCCAGGAACAAACAGGTAACTGGGCTCTCTCCAGTCTCTCCTGCACATTCCTACACCTTGGGCATGTGCACAGCATTCCAGATTCTTAGGAATATGTCAGGTTTATCAAAGCCCCTGTGGTTGTCTTATTTCCTAGCTTTTTCTTGTAAATATTTGGCTGGTTGCTGCTTTCCCAAATCAGTATCACAGACTTAGGCAGCTGTGACATGGGCCTTCCTTGATTGTCTGCTGCAGAGATGGACTTTGCTTTTGACAGTGTTTCTGGACGTTGTGCTTTTCTATGGAGCTCCAAATTAGATCAGCCCCTCCAGCAGCAGCAAGACTTCTGGGTTCCTGGCTGCCACGCAGAGTTCAGAGAGACGTCGGGGGAGCAGCCCCGTGTGGAAATGGCACAGATCCCGCCACTGTCAACAAAGGCTCAGGTGTTTTTATTAAATAAATGTCTTTCCATTTGTTATTTGCCTTTGGTTAATGTCCAGAGTTCCGAAATGGTTGCTTTTGGCAATTTTGTCCAATTTTATCATTGCTCTTATAGGGACAGGATTTGCTGTGGTCCTCCTCCCACCTTTCTCCCCGTTTAACTTTTTTTTTTTTTTTTTTTTTGAGACAGAGTCTCGCTCCGTCGCCCAGGCTGGAGTGCAGTGGCGCTATCTCGGCTCACTGCAGCCTCCGCTTCCCAGTTCAAGCAATACTCCTGCCTCAGCTTCCCAAGTAGCTGGGACTACAGGCGCCTGCTACCATGCCTGGCTAATTTTTTGTGTTTTTAGTAGAGACTGGGTTTCACCGTGTTAGCCAGGATGGTCTCCGTCTCCTGACATCTTGATCAGCCTGCCTCCGCCTCCCAAAGTGCTGGGATTACAGGCGTGAGCCACTACTGGCCTCTCCCCGTTTAACTTTAAGCTCCACTGCTGCCAGTCACTTCGGGCTGCTCCTATCAAGAGACCAGTAGGCAAGGAAACGGGTCACCATTCTGGCAGGAGAAATTGACCCTGATCATCAGAAAGAGATAGGGTTTCTAGTACATTATGGAGCCAGGAAGGAACACATTTGGCACCCAGGTTATTTTCTGGGCATTTCTTGGCACACTTTGGTCCAATTTGATCATAAGTGGGCAAGTGCCACAGTCATGACCAGAGCAGTGTATGGTGACCAAGGTTTCAGACCCCTCAGAAATGAGGGTCTGAGTCACTCAACCCTATGAGCCGCCTGGATCATTACAGGTACTACATCGGGATGAGAACAACCTGGAATGGGTGGTGGAGGTGGGAGACATTGTCAGTCATGGCTAACGATCAGCTGCTGTGGTCGGGGCAGTCGGTTCATCCCACCAATGCTCCTCTCGCGAGTTGTCCCCGGGAAAAGAGACCCACAGAATCCTGGAGGAGTTGCTCTCAAGAATTACCAAATGGAGTAAGGGGAGTCAAGTAGAACGAGGTGTGGACTGTAGCCTGTGCCATCTGGGACTGAAGCATTAATTTCCTCAGCTGCTGGAACGGTTGGTGGCTGACAGCACTCAGCTGGACCCACCTCTCCCTGGTGCCATGTCTCTGGCTGAAGAAAGCCTCACTGCCCGTGGTCAAAGTCCCTCTCCTGGGGCAATCCATATCCAATGAGAGGTCAATATGGAGCTACAAAGACTCATCCCCAACCCCCACCCCAATGTGGGACAACTCTGAGAGGATGTCTAAAGCTCCATGAGGATTGTCTGAGACTTTGTTGCAACTGCAGAGCAATTCAGTTCATCCCACTGCCCTTCCTGGTTCCTTGAGCCCCGCCTCGGGAGGTGTTAATCGTGAGAACATTTCTCAAAACATCTCTGGTACTTAAATTTCCACTCAGAGTATACTTCCAGGGGAGCTCAACCTGCAACGACTGGTACCTCACTCTCTTGTTTCAATCATGCATAATTAAGCCTGGGCAACACAGCAATAACTCGTCTCTACAAAAACTTAAAAATTAGTCAGGCGTGGTGGCACGCACTTGTAGTGGCCTCAAAAGTAGCCTCTTCAGCTACTTGGAGGTTGAGGCAAGAGGATCACTTGAGGCCAGGAGTTTGAGACCACCCTGGGCAACATAGTTAGACCTCTGCCTCTACCAAAAAAAAAAAAAAGAGAGAGAGAAATTTAAAAAATTAGCCAGGTATGGTGGCACACACCTGTAGTCCTAGCTACTCAGGAGGCCGAGACAAGATCACCTGAGCCCAGAAGTTTGAGGCTGCAGTAAGTTATGATCATGCCACTGTGCTCTAGCCTGGACAACAGAATGAAGCTGTGTCTCAAAAAAAAAAAAAACAAAACAAAACCAAAAAACATAATTAAGCCCAGCAATTAACATGAATGAATCCTCCTCCTCTATTTTTCCAGCAACAGACAGGGAGAAAAGGGTGGCACACACAAAAAAGTCTAATTGACAAATGTTAAAATTGAGGGCAACTGTTTTATGAATAGGTAATTAAATCTTTTTGTATGTCAATGTCTCATCATTGTATACCAATGATGAAAAATGTTGCTTGCACAAGAACTGCCACCTCTGGGATTTTTATAATAACTTCTGACAATTGTATAGAATTTACAAGGCCTAAGCTGGAAACAACTTCAAATGATGGATTGAGTCTGATGGATCCGCAGTACCCACATTGGGCACTGCTCCTAGAAGTGGCTGGGACACATTTCCTAACTGAACGAAGGTGAAAACCCTTTCACATGTGTCTTGTTGCACTGGCCTCCTCTAACACCCACTGCAATGGTGGGTTTGGTCACATAGTAGTTGGGAGCAATGGCTTAGAACGTATATCAGCCAGGGCCCCATCAGTGGAGCCGAGCCACTCAGACAGAGAGGGAGAGAAAGGGATTCATTGCAGGGATTTGACCTCACACAACTGTGAGGCCTGGCTAGGCAGTCTCTGTAAGTCTGTTGTCTTTGCATCCAAGGCTGGAGCTTGGAGAAGAGAAGGCAGGCGGTGAGTGGGGAAGGGAAGAGGAATATAAAGTGGGCAGATCAAGAGCGAGCTGGGATCCATAGCAGAGCTAGCCCCACAAGGACAAGCACACACGGCTCAGTTCTTTTTGCCTCTAAAATTGGTATGAGTAGCCCACAGGATCCCAGGGCCTTCATTGCAGAGCGAAACACACATGCCCGGTCCAGGAGCCAGGGAAGCAGAAGGAGGATCCGGGGGCGTGGCACAGCCATGAGCCCAGCCAGTCTCATGTCAATGAGGTGATCAGAATATCAGCAACCTCATAGGTGAGTTACACAACGGCTGTTCCTTCACCCTGCCCTGCCAATCTCCCCAGAGTCAATACTGTGGCCCACTCTCACCAAAAATACACAGGAAAGGAAGTTCTGGGTAACTTAACTCAGCCTTGCTAAGCTGATGGACCAAAGTCCACCTCTTGTCAACTTTACATCCCGGCAACATCTCCTCTCTAAAGTATGAATGAGACTTACAAAGTCATCCTTCTGGATTACAGCTACACCTTACACAACAGCCCTGCCTATACTTACAAATACACTAACCTTTCCCCGGAAGAGGACACAAAGTCCTTTTTTCCCCTTTGGACAAAGTTGATTCTTCTAGCTTATTCACCCTCCCTGTTTTAAATTCTGCACCTTAGATACTGAGATACGAAGTTAACTACTGGTTCCACATCTTATGCTAGATGACGAGATAAGAAAAGAAAACAAAAAATACACATACATACAAACATATTCAAAATAAGGAAGAAAGACCCATAGTTATTACAGTCCTCATTTCTGCCACTGGTTACATCATCGTAACAGGCATTGATAACTAACTCCTTCCAACGTGCATTTCATATTCCCTTTGGCTTTAGCGAGCATTCCAGCTACTCATGGTTCTTTGCTTTGTGGAGTGCCCCAAGCATTTATTGATGAAGACTTTGGGCCATTGGAGGTTCTGCCTGAATTAGGCTGTCAAAGATTTTCATTGGTTTTAATCACAGGGCAGGGAGGAATAGGAAACACTCAAGGGTCTCCTGCAATTCACATGTGCATTGGCAATCCAGTCTCTCCTTGGTCGGGATTGATCAGGATCAATCACAACAACCAGTACCGTAACCCCCGTTCTTTGCTTGTTGACTCAGCGGTATGAGGAGCTCAAAGTGCCCGGATGGCAGTTTCAACATCCAGCTTTGCTATAGTTTGCATAGGGTTTGTTTGGCTCCATCAAGTCACTTGAAATTTGACCCCAAGTGTTAGCCGTGGAGGCCTGGTGGGGGGTGTTTTGGTCGGGGGAGCAGATCCCTCATGAACGGGCTCTTAGTTTCCACGGGAACTGGTTGTTGAAAAGAGCCTGGCACCCTCCTTCTTTTTATTTTTAACTTTATTTTTCATTCTTTTGAGAGAATGTCTTGCTCTGTTGCCCAGGCTGGGGTGCAGTGGCGTGATGACGGCTCGCCTCACTGCTGCTTCAATCACCCTGGCTCAGGCGATCCTCCTGCCTCAGCCTCCCAAGTAGCTGGAACCACAGGCACAGGCTCCCACACCTGGCTAATTTTTTTTTTTTTTTTTTGTAAAGACGAAGTGTCACTATGTTGCCTAGGCTGGTCTTAAAGTACTGGGGTCAAGTGATCCTCCCAACTTGGCCTCCCAAGTGCTGGGATTATAGGTGTGAGCCACCACACCTGGCTGGCGCCCTCCTTCTGCCTCACTTGCTGCTATGTGATCTCTGCACACGCTGGCTCCTCCTCACCTTCCAACAGGAGTGGAAGAACCATGAGGCCCTCACCAGATGCAGCTGCCAGCACCATGTGTGTGTGTGTGTGTGTGTGTGTGTGTGTGTGTGTGTATATATATATATATTTGAGGTGGAGTCTTGCTCTGTCACTCAGGGTGGAGTGCAGTGGTTCAATCTTGGCTCACTGCAACCTCCGCCTCCTGGGTTCAAGTAATTCTCCTGCCTCAGCCTCCTGAGTAGCTGGGATTACAGGCACATGCCACCACATCCAGCTAATTTTTGTATTTTTGGTAAAGGGGGGGTTTTGCCATGTTGGCCAGGCTGGTCTTGAACTCCTGACCTCAGGTGATACACCCACCTCAGCCTCCCATAGTGTTGGGATTATAGGCAGGAGCCACCATGCCCAGCCAGCACCATGCTTCTTGTACGGTGTGCAGAATTATAAGCCAAATAAATATCTTGCTTTATAAATTATCCAGTCTCTCATATTCCCCATGGGAATACTAAATGGACTGAGACAAGCTCAAGGGAGTCATTGCTGTGTCAATGCCAAAAGGACTTGGTAGGCCCATGGGTGTACATTTTGGCAGGAGCATTGAGGGCAAGGAAGGTAAATTCCATCCAGAGTCAATATCTATTCCAGCAAGTACAAAGTGCTACCCTTTCCATGATGAAGTAGCCCAGTGCAGTCATCTGCCTCTAGGAGGCCGGCCGGTCCCCGGGATGCAGACCATGACAGGATTCAGTCCTGGTCTCTGCTGGTGGCCGATTGGGCTCTCAGCTGTAGAAGATTGGCCTTGTGCAATGGAAGCAGACGTGGCTGAGAGTGTGCAACTTCCACTCCTTCCTACTTTGCTCAGGAGCCTGTATGACAAACCCAAGCATAGCCCAGAGAGGAGACTGTCTGCCGTCCCCAAAACAGGTCATCCCATCCACTTGGTTAATAAAATCTTCTTCTGCCGAGATCACCCTTTGACGACTTTCGCATGAGACACAAATATCTTCACACTCTGTGCTGATTTGGAGGGGTCTATTCACTTACCCACTTCCTCAGACCTTCTTCTCACCGGTTTCTCAATTGTATTCCAATTCCAATTCTCTAACCACTTAGCCAAACCATTAGCCGTAGCCCACAAATCAATACAGACCTGTATCTCTGGCCAGCTCTCTTTTCGAACAAAATGAACAACTCAGATTCTGCCATTTGGTAGGATGTCCCCTCACCACAGACCTTCGGGGCCACTTCAGAGCAGGGCCACCTGCTGTAGCTGTCTGCACTGGGGTAGGATCTGTGTGTCACACAGGACCATCTATAAACCAGGATGGAAATGCCTTCCTCAGTGATCTGATCATGGGGACCTCCCCGAGGCCATCAATACAGATTGATAGAGAGAAGGTGGTACAGCTGAGAATAGGGGCTGCAGGCTTCAGAGTATCAGAGTCACTTCTTCTTCTTCTTTTTTTTTTTCCTTTTTTGAGACAGAGTCTCACTCCATCACCCAAGCTGGAGTGCAGTGGCGTTATCTCAGCTTACTGCAACCTCCGCCTCCCAGGTTCAAGCGATTCTCCTGCCTTAGCCTCCTGAGTAGCTGGGATTACAGGCGCCCACCACCACACCAAGCTAATTTCTCTCTTTCTAGTAGAGATGGGGTTTCACCATGTTGCCCAGGCTAGTCTCGTACTCCTGACCTCAGACGATCCACCTACCTCGGCCTCCCAAAGTTCTGGGATTATAGGTGTGAGCCGCCGCACAGGGCCTCGAGTTGCTTCTTTGTCACTCAACTTGCTTTGACTTAAGCATTTGCTCCAGCCTGAGCCTATACGTTCATTTCCACGCGACACAGGAGCACCACTGTGCACGACCAACCTTTTGGCTGTGTGGGTCGGACTGTACTTAGTCCACAGTGGGTGTCTCCGGTCAACTAGTAACTTGGCTGCCCATGATCAAGAGCTTAATCTCAGCTGGGCACAATGGCTCATGCCTGTAATCCCAGCACTTTGGGAGGCTAAGGTGAGCACATCACCTGAGGTCAGAAGTTCAAGACCAGCCTGGCCAACATGGTGAAACCCCATCTCTACTAAAAATACAAAAATTAGCCAGGTGTGGTGTTGGGCACCTGTAATCCCAGCTACTTGGAAGGCTGAGGTAGGAGAATTGCTTGAACCAGGGAGTTGGAGGTTGCAGTGAGCTGAGATCACGCCATTGCACTCCAGCCTGGGAAACAGAGCAAGGCTTTGTCTGGAAAAAAAAAAAAAAAAAAAGCATTCAATCTCTATGGAAGCCCAGGAGCAAGTCAAAGGTGGTTTTTCAATGACACCCAAGCAGAGAGCGGTTCTCCACAAAAGAGGGCAGCACCTCACTCCAAAATGTGAACGGTCTACACTGTGATCCACCTGGGAGGGGGTGCCAAAAGCTTGAAACAGCCCCCCAGTGAAGTGCCCCTGACACTGCAGACACCACTGTATCTGCTGGGTCATATGGGCCAAGAGGCAGAGCCACTGGCGCGGCAGCCTGGATCTGCTGAGCAGCCGTCTTTTGTTCTGGGTCTCACTCAAAATTGGCAGATTTTCACATCACTCAGTAAATGAGTCAGAATAGCACGCCCCAGTGAAGCACAGTCATACCTCACTTAACCAAAGGGATATGTTCTAAGAAACGCATCATTAAGCAATTGCGTTGTTGTGCAAATATCATAGAGTGCACTCACACAGACTTAAATGGTGCAGCCTTCTACACACCGGAGCGAGGTGGTATGGTCTATTGCTCCTAGGTTACAGACCTGTACTGCATGTGACTGTACTGACCACTACAGGCAATTGTAACAAAATGTAAGTCTGTGTGTATCTAAACACAGAAAAGGTACAGTAAAAATACAGTATAAAAAATAAAAAGTGGCCAGGCGGGATGTCAGTCCCAGCACTTTGGGAGGTTGAGGCAGGTGGATCACCTGAGATCAGGAGTTTGAGACCAGCCTGGCCAACTTGGCGAAACCCCACCTCTGTTAAAAATACAAAAATTAGCCGAGCCTGGTGGTACGTGCCTGTAGTCCCAGCTACTCGGGAGGCTGAGACAGGAGAATCACTTGAACCCAGGAAGCAGAGGTTGCAGTGAGCCAAGATCACACCACTGCATTCCAGCCTGGGCAATGACAGAGCGAGACTCTATCTCAAAATATAAAAATAAATAAATAAATAAATAAAATAAAATAAAATAAAAACTGGTCCACCTGTCTAGAGCACTTACCATGAGTGGAGCTTGCAGGACTGAAAGTTGCTCTGAGTGAGTGAATGGGAAGGCCTAGGACCGCACACTACTGTAGACTTTATACACACCCAACACTTAGGCCACACTAAATTTATTTTAAAATGCTTTTTTCCTTCAATAATAAACCAGCTTTAGCTTACTACAACTCTTTAAATTTGTAAACACTTTAGTCGCTTTTAACTTCTTGACTCTTTAGTACTAACACTTAGCTTGAAACACAAACATTGCACAGCTGTACAAAAATATTTTTTTCTTTACATCCTTTTTCTATAAGCTTTTTTCTATTAAATTTTTTTTCCTACTTTTTAAACTTTTTTCTTAAAAACGAAAACCCAAACACACACATGAGCCTAGGCCTGCCCAGGGTCGGGATCATCAGTATCACTGCCTTCCACCTCTGCAGCTTTTCCCCCTGGAAGGTCTTCAGGGGCAGTAACAGGCATGGAGCTGCCATCTCCTATAATAACAGTGCCTTCTTCTGGATGCCTCCTGAAGGACCTGCCTGAGGATGTTTCACCGTTCACTTTGTTTTTTTTTTTGTTTGTTTGTTTCTGTTTGTTTTTTTTGAGAGGGAGTCTCGCTCTGTCGCCCAGGCTTGAGTGCAATGGTGCGATCTCGGCTCACTGCAACCTCTATCTCCTGGGTTCAAGCAATCCTCCTGCCTCAGCCTCCAAAGTAGCTGGGACTACAGGCGTACACCACCACGCCTGGCTAATTTTTTGTATTTTTAGTAAAGACGGGGTTTCACCCTGTTGGCCAGGCTGGTCTCGAGCTCTTGACCTCATGATCCTCTCGCCTTGGCCTCCCAAAGTGCTGGGATTACAGGCGTGAGCCACTGTGCCTGGCCCCACTTTGTTTTTTTATAAGTAAAAGTAGTACACTCTAAACGATTAAAGGTATAATAGAACCAGGTGCGGTGGCTCACGTCTGTAATCCCAGCACTTTGGGAGGCCAAGGCAAGAGGATCATGAGGTCAAGAGTTCAAGACCAGCCTGGTCAACAGGGTGAAACCCCGTCTTTACTAAAAATACAAAAAATTAGCCAGGCGTGTTGACAGTCACCTGTAATCCTAGCTACTCAAGAGGCTGAGGCAGGAGAATTGCTTGAACCTGGGAGGTGGAGGTTGCAGTGAGCCAAGATCGCGGCACTATGCTCCAGCCGGGGTGACAGAGCAAGACTCCGTCTCAGGAAAAAGAAAGAAATAAATAAAAATAAAATAAAAAAATTAAAGTATAATAGAGTAAATGCATAAACCTGTAACATATTTATTCTCATTATCAAGTATTTTGTACCGTCCATAGCTGCATTTGGTAGATTGATAGAACTAGTGGTGCAGTAGGTTTGTTTATACCAGCACCACCACACAAACATGCGAGTCATGTATTACACCACGACATCATCACAACAGCTATGATGTCACTAGGCAAGAGAACGTTTCATCTCCGTTCTAATCTTATGGGACCACCTTCATATGCACAGTCTGTGACTGACCAAGACATCATCATGCGATGCATGACTATGTATATGCTGCCTCCGAAATCCAGAGAGCTGCACTGGAAGCTGTGTCTCTTTCACGCTGATAGGAGATACCAGATGAAGCAACTTTCCTTTCACCTTGGAAAGAATCTTTCAACATGCTCCAAAACTGCTGGAGGCCTAGAATTTTCACTAAGCTGGAAAGTCCCCGAATTTTTGTGAGATTTATTTCCCACCCTCTGGCATGCAAGTGTCTTACCAATGCGTCCTGCTAACCAGGTCCAGTCGGCGGAATAACTTCAAAATAATGAAGCAGTGCGATGCTCTTGTAAAGGAAAGACAATCAAAGTTCCTGGGGGTAGATTATACCGTAGAGTAGGAGAGATGGCTTGCCCCTCTGGTAGGATGGTGGCGATGAGCTGCTGGCCTTACCAACAATACGATTGGGAAGCAAACTTATTTTGCTGCTCTTCACTAGCAGGTATAGAGAAAAAGAGACACTCACCAACTCAACAGCAGCATTCCCCGTGTCTGATGATGTGTTGATTCACTCCAGCAACGGAACCACATCTGGAACAGCAGCTGCAAATTGGAATTATCATCTGATTAAATTTATAATAATTTACTCTAACTTCTCTAAGATCCATCTGTTTTCTACTCAGGCCAAATAGGTGGGTTGGATGAAGATATTACAGGAATCCCCACCCTTTCATTTTTCAAGTTCCTTGATGAGGGCGCTGATCTCTGCCATCCCTCCAAGAATACAGTATTACTTCTCGTGTGCTATTTTTGTAGGTTGAGCCGTTCTGGTAGCTTCTTCCATTTGGCCCTTGCTATCATAATAGCCCCCTCCATGGGTCAAAGAATCAGTGTGAAGATTCTGCCAGCTGTCGAGTGTGTCCATCCTGATTTTGAGTTCTAGAGCTGGGGTGGGTTTAGGGACCCGCGAGGCCCATGGTGAGACAGATTTGAATAAAACTCCGTTGATCACTCCATTGATGACTTCCAAAGCCCCTTTTCTGACTGATGGACCACAGCGACGCTTTAGATCTTCAGAAATCAGTGTAATTCAAAGCCAGTATCTAATAATCCCTGAAAAGTCAGATAAAGTGCCGGCCTGGTGCGGTGGCTCTCGCCTGTCATCCCAGCACTTCGGGAGGCTGAGGCGGGCGGATCACGAGGTCAGGAGATCGAGACCATCCTGGCTAACACGGTGAAACCCAGTCTCTACTAAAAATACAAAACGTTAGCCGGGCATGGTGGCAGGCACCTGTAGTCCCAGCTACTCGGGAGGCTGAGGCAGGAGAATGGCGTGAACCCGGGAGGTGGAGCTTACAGTGAGCCAAGATTGTACCACCGCACTCCAGCCTGGGCGACAGAGCGAGACTCTGTCTCAAAATAAATACATAAATTAATTAAATTAAATTAAAAAAAAATAAAGTGCTAACTGCAGTGCCTTAGCATTAAAAAAGGTACTGGGGCCAGGTGCAGTGGCTCGTGGTTGAAATCCCAGCACTTTGGGGGGCCAAGGAAGGTGGATTGCTTGAGCCCACAAGCTTGAGACCAGCTGGGACGACATAATGAAACCCTGTCTCTACAAAAAATACAAAAATTAGCCACGTGTGGTGGCACACACCTGTAGTCCCAGGTCCTGGGGAGACTGAAGTGAGGAGGATCACTTGAGCCTTAGAAGTGGAGGTTGCAGTGAGTTGTGATGGTTCCATTGTCCTCCAGCCTGGGTGACAGAGTCAGATCTCATCTCAAAATAACACAAAACAAAACTGGGTGTTGTTATGATTGATATTAATTGCAGCAAAGGGTCTTGATTCCATCCTTATCTTCAACTTGGCAAAGTGACATGTTAACTCCAGTAGGCAGGGGAAGGGGGGCATTCAGAGTAGAGTGGGTTATTCCACAATGAGTGGATGGGTGGAAAAGGAGGTACTCACAGAAGTTCCACCCTGAAGTGACCAAGGATGGAACCTCATTCTCCTGGGATTCTTACTGATGACCTGCAGGAAGTGATGCTGCCTGAGATGGTCTATTTCCCTGAAGCTCCCAGCGAAGCACAGTTGCAGATTCTAAGAAAATTTGGAATAAATTGTGTTTAAAAATCAGAAGGCAGCATCAGGTAGTGGAGAGAGAATTGACATGTACCCTCTGGAGGTCTGGACACTGGGCTCAGCCCTACTACTCCTAACCAGGTGAGCATGAACATGCGTTTCACTTTTCTGAGCCTCAATTTCATCATCAGGAACAGAAGACAATATTATTCACCTGGTAGGTTGTTGAATGAACTGCCTGAGATTATGCATTTGGAGTACTTGGCACAGAGCCTGACATAGTTGTGTACTGTTGTTCTTAACGGCTCCACTACTGCCCTATCACCAAGCTTACACCAGAGTTTTGCAATCTGGGCATTATTGACATTTGGGACCAAAGATTCTTTGTTGCAGAGACATCCTGTGCTTTGCAGGCTGGTTAGCAGCATCCCTGGCCTCTATCCTTTGGATGCCACCCAGTTTTGACAATGAAAAATGTCTCCAAGGCTGGGCGTGGTGGCTCACGCCTGTAATCCCAGCACTTTGGGAGGCCAAGGCGGGCAGATCACTTGAGGTCAGGAGTTCGAGACCAGCCTGGCCAACATGGCAAAACCCCATCTCTACTAAAAATACAAAAATTAGCCGGGTGTGATGGCACACACCTGTAATCCCAGCTACTTGAAAGGCCGAGGCAGGAGAATCACTCGAACCCAAGAGGTGGAGGTTGCAGTGAGCCGGGATTGTGCCACGCCACTCCAGCCTGGGTGACAGAGTGAGTCTCTGACTCCGTGTCATGGAGTTTTTGACTCCATGTGAAAAAAAGGAAAAAGAAAAGAAAAATGTCCCAGACATTGCCAAATGTCTCCTGGAGGGAAAAATTGTCCTCAGTTGGGAAGCTTAGGCTGGTCATTCTTTGGGTCTCAGTTTCTGCATTTGTAAATAAGTAGCTGAAGCAGGGGATCTAGATGCCTTCAAAAGCTATCATTCTTGCATTCCTTCATCTATCCCCTCATTCCTAGAAAACCAATGTTAAGTATTGACTCTGTATCAGTCCTGAGACACGAAATGTTTTTTTAGCTCTCTGTTTTAATATCTGATGGTGCAAGTTGCCCCTTCATTACTTTTTTTCCTTGCTTGTTCTTGTTATCTCATTTTTTCAGATAAACTTCAGAATTCTACTGTCTAAGGACCTAATGTAAATAGATAGCATTAAAATTTTATAAATTAATGTTGGGGATAATTGACAAGTTTATAATCGTAAGTTTTAATTACTCAAATCCTTATTTTTTAGCAATGGATTGCTATTGGTATTTAGGTTTGTGTAGGTAGCATTTGTGTCCTACCAACTGACTTCTCGTATTGTTCTTTCAGGTCATTCTCTTAAGGTTTTTGGTAGACAGTCATCATCATCATTTAATCTCCTTTCCATGTTTTGCTTTTTCTTGTCTTATTACATGGGCTAGAAGTCTTAGAGCAACACTGATACTCATTGCTCTCCATGACTACTCCTTTGCAGGTGAGGAAGCAAATATGAAGATATTATGTGCCCAAGGGACAGAGCCAACACGTAAAGCCAGTGCCCTTAACTGCTGTATAACCCATGGCCTTACTTACCTTTAGGTTTTACTGACTAATAGGATAGTAAACATTAGTTTAAGACAGATGCTCTTTCTGACCATTAAGGAGATATGTACTTTTTTCCTAGTTTGCTGGGATTTGTTTGGATTTTATCAGATTCCCTCTGGCACCTATTGCATTGGTATCATGTATTTTTTCCTGTGACCTGTGTTTGAGTTGAAATTTGGTCAACTCCTGTGTTCGCATCTTTGTCATGGCCACGGCGCCCCAGTGACCACAGCCAGATGCACTTCTGGGTGCAGCTGAGCCACCAGCCAGTCTGAGTGAGCCTGGGATCTTCATATCTCCTCCCCAGCTGTGAGTCGGGACTGGGCCCTCTCCTTCCTGTGAACAGGATATGTGGGATTCACTGAATGAGGGTCTTGGCTGGGTGACGTGGAGAGCCAATGTTTTCTTCTTCCTCAGCTGTGGGAGAGAGTCACTGAAGAAAGCAAGCCACAGGGCCTAAGACCCAAAGCCTATCACCTGCAGTGTGGATTGACAGGCACCCCCAGGCCCAGGGGCCCAGTTAGTTGAGCTCCTGCCTTAAGCTGCCCAGCTGTTAGCCTGTGTCAGGGGTCTGAATGGGTCCCATAGAGCCCCATAGAGCCCCAATGGGTCCCATAGGCTCCCATAGAGCCCCCCTCTCTGTCTTATCCCCAGTCTCCACAGCCACTCCCCACTCCCTCCTTCTCAGCTCTCCTTCAGGAAGCTTCCATGCACCTGCTCCAGGTGCTGCATGGGGCCTCTTCCTCTATGTGGAGTTCACTGGGGATTTTTCTGCTGCTGCTCACTAGCCCAGGGCACTGTGCAAAGGCCCCTCACAGCAGTAATCCCTTAAACCCCAAGCTCACCCTCTGCCTCTGGACCATCCCCACCCCTGGGCTCTTCTTGGCCACTGGGCCTGTAATCAGGGTTTCTTCTCTCAAATCCAAGCCTGGCTCCAGGGTTGTATAGTAGGGACTCTAGGTGACCATCACTGTCCCCTCCTTCTACGACCACTCCAGGCTCAACACAACTACTGCATTTCCTAATGTTAAATTAAACCTGCTTTCCTAGAAAATGCTACACATGATCACACATTAAAAAAAAAAAAAAAAAATACCTGGCTGCAGGCAGGGTACGGTGGTTCAGCACTTTGGGAGGCTGAGGCAGGCAGATCACCTGAGGTCAGGAGTTCGAGACCAGTTTGGGCAACATGGTGAAACCCCATCTCTATTGGAAATACAAAAATTAGCTGGGCATGGTGGTGCCCAGCTGAGGCACAAGATTCTCTTGAACCCAGGAGGTGGAGGTTGCATTGAGCCGATATCGCCCCACTGCACTCCAGCCTGGATGACAAAGTGAGACTCTGTCTCAAAACAAAACAAAACAAAACCAAAAAAAAAAAACCCACAAACGAATACACAAAAAAAGGGCAGCTGCCTTGCTGTGTTGTCATTTCACTGGAAACTTTGTTTCTCTATTCAGGGGTGAGGACAGTGACTTCAAGTTTTGTGACCTTTGTCAGGTTTCAGCCTGGAGGTTCTCCTAGCTCTGGAAATGAAATTGGAAGGCCTTCCTCTTTTCTTTTTGTCTGCTGTGGAACAGTTCCTCTAGCCTGACCCTTCCCCCTTCCCTCGAAGGGTCAAATGTGGCCTCCAAACCAGGTTGGCCTTGCCTGCCATGGGGTCTTCCCCCAGGGGATCACTCTCTTCCTGCTGGCTGCATTGAGGAATTTGGAGGATTAATATTTTCCTGGAAAACTCATCCCTTTCATCAATGTTTCTGCATTTATTAACTCGGGAATCTTCAGTGTGGTCATGTTATTTCCCTAGAGGTTTCAGGACAGCATCCGTGTCTGGCGTTTATCCCCTGCCTGTCCGTCTTGTGGGCTCTGCCGCATTGAGGGTGGGAGGCAGGTGTGGAGTCGGGGCCCTGGGTGGGTGAGGGTAGGTGGGTGAGATCGAGGGATACGGGGCGGGCTGCCTAAGTGGCAACTCCAGATGGCACATTATGACTCAAACAGGCTGATTTTTCTGAAACAGGAGGTGGGCCAGGAAGCCCCCCACTTTGAGAAATGCAGTTAGGATGAATTTCAATGTCCAGTGTTCATCCAGGAGGGGCCGAACCTTTCGGATCCCGGGATGAGACTTGGTCTTCATCAGTCCTAATTTTGGGGGCCAGGAAGTGTTTTGGGTCATACCTCCTGATTCCTAATTCAGGGCTTTAGAGCCACAGAGGACCTTGGGTGGGGAGACCAGAGGGACACTGAGGGGCGGAGTGGGTCTGAGCCCCAGCTGTGAGGGCAGAGGGCAGAAGGAAATGGGGAGGAGGCAGGACCATGGCCTTGGCATGGTGGCCAAGGAGGGAGGCGGGTGTCAGGGGAGCCCAGGACCTAGGGTTGGAGAGCTGGAGGGGGTGGCAGCAGCCTGGCCAGGGAGAGTCTGAGAGAGGAAGGGTGGGCCCTGGGGAAGTGGAGAGGGGACCCAAACCCTGGGCTGCCTCCCAGGCCACTAGGGTCAAGGAATGAGACCTGGGCTCCTCTGTCCTGGGTTCAGCTGGCCGCTCTGGCTCTGGCATTCTGGGACTGGAATCCTGAGCTGAGCGCACTCCCGCTGGGAGGGATGTACATGACCTGTCTGAGGAGCCAGGGAAGCCCGTCCACCTGCCATGGGAAGTTCTGAAAGGCTGCAAGACCCCCTCACTAAGTAGCACATAGACTATGTCCTAGCCCCTCTCCTGGGCGACTGCCCCTTCACTAAGCCCCGGAAGGCCCCACACCAGCGTGGGGCACTTGGACTCCCCTCTGAGTTCTGCGCTGGACCTTGGTGCATGGGGGGAACTGGCCCTGAGTATGGTCACTCTCATGCTCCCACATGGACCCCCCTCCCTGCACCTGTCACCTTCATGACCCAGCTCCATCCAGGCCACCCACAAAGAGTCACCTCAGGAAACAGACAGGCACAAGGCCCATGCGGGCCTTGGAGGTCATCTCAGGACCCTCTGAACCGGAAACTCCCAGGTTCCAAGAGTGTGGTCTAGAAGGGGCGTGCACAGGCCTGGGCGGGCTCACCCCTTAGCCCTGCGGCCTCCTGGCCACATGAGAGGGGCTGGGTGTTAGGCCAAAGCAGAGCCCTGGAAAGCATGAACCCCTGCCCGCCCTGCCCGCCCTGCCCGGAGCCTGAGGCCTCTATGGGAGGGCACCAGCGTAGCCCGGCACACGCGAAATCAACGACACAGACACAAGACTAGCCCTTGTTGTTTATTTTTCAATAAACAAGGTTTTTTTGCATGTCTGGACCGGTAGTAAACGGGAAAGCTAAAAAGAGCGCCCAGGACATTTTTTTTAACATTTTGGTGACAAAATTGACACTCCTCCTCCTCCTGTCCTAATTTGGGACCGAATTAGTGATTATGTCTTGGGTCGCTGTCTTTGAGCTTTTCCGTTCGTTTCGTAAACTACATACTACACCAGACACACACAAGGTGTGGCCGGGCAGTCAAGGATCCCAACACTCTCAGCAGAACCTGGTGGCCATAGAACATGGAATGACCATTTCTGCATGACGTGAAGACCGTGGCGAGGCTGCTGATGCTGCTCCTGTGGCACAGGGGGGTGGTGCGAGTGGTGGGCACTGTGGAATTTGGGAGGGGCGGCCTCATCGTGTGCTGGTAATAGATAATTTGTTGCGTGGGAAGGTGAGATGGTGGCCCTTCTCCAAGGGAGGCGTCTGCTCAGGACCCTCCACTCCCACGGCATGTGACCAGCACCGCGCTAGGCTCCCTGGGGACAGCTGTGTGTCCGCCCCCCTCCAGACTGCCCCCTCGTCCTGCCTGCCCCGCAGCTCCCGCACACTGCCTAGTGCTCCGCAGGTGCCTGGAAATGCTTCCTGATCAGATGAGTTGTGGACGGTGAGCAAATGAATGCATGGGGAGTTGATCAAGGATACCTCGACCGTGGACGTCTTTTTCTTGTTATTAGGGGAACATGGCTGTTCTCTACAGCATCAAGATCGAAAACATAGAGAATTTGATCGTCTCACCAATCTTAGAATTTTATATTTGGGGAAACTGAGGAACAGAATCGTTAGCAGACTCAGTCCAGGTCTCACGCTGAGAGAGGCCAGGCGGGGTACCAGACGCCCGCCTGACACATGCCAACAATTCTTTTTTTTTTTGTCTTTTAAAATTTTTTATTTCTTAAAACAAACTCAAAATGAGATGAGATGGTGACTTGAATGACTTTGTGGGAGAGGAAGACGGACTTGGGGCGGTTGTCAGAGATTGGGGTGGAGGACCCAGGGGTTTGGGGTGAGGGAAGGGAGGGGAAGGGTGGGGGTGATAGAAAGGGCTAGGGGGCATGGGAGGGGAAGGGTGGGGGGATCGGAGGGGAAGAGTGGGGGATCAGAGGGGAAGGATGAGGTGGACCGGAGGGGAAGGGTGGGGGTGATAGGAAAGGAGGGGTGGGCTAACAGGAGGGGAAGGATGGGGGAGACAGGAGGGGTGGTGGGGACGGGAGCTGGAGGGGAAGGGGAAGGGGCTTGGCAGTGATGACAGTGGTCAGGAGGTTACTGGGTTTTGGGGTGAGGCTGGGAGGGGCTGGAGACTCAGGGCTGAAGGTAGGGAGGGGCCTGGTGGGGACAGAGTCGGGTAGGAGGGACTCTGCAGAGTGCAGATAAGGTAGGTGGTGAGGGTAGGGAGGGGCTTGGAATCAGGATGACAAAGGACCGGGTGTGAAGAGACCAATGGCTTGGTGGGTGGGGGAGGGGTGGGGTGTTGGGAGTTTGGGCAGATGCTGGTCGGGCTTTGAGTCAGGATGAGGGGCCTTGGGTGGTGGTTGGAGGATGATGAGGTGATGAGGTCGATATTGTGTCATGACGATGGCGCAGGTGACCAATGGGTGGGTGACTGTGAGTTGTGTGCGGGTGACTGATGTGGGTGACTGTAGATGACGAAGGTGATGATGACTTAGAAACAAACACCTGGAGCAAGGTAAACACGGCAGGCAATGCTCAATAAAGCTAAGAGTATAGATTCTTATCCACATAATCTAAGAAGCAAAATATTCCTATCTGGTACCCAAGGGCTGTTTAGCTGCCCAACCTCAAAAGCTGAAAAGCTAAACAGAGCTCTGTCCCATTTCATTCTATTTTTGCAAAAAAAATAGATGCTCTTTGTTAAAAAAAAGTCAAATTCAAAATTCAGAAGCTGGCTAGGTCTTTTGAGATCTGAGAATTATTAACTCAGCAACACAAATGTAAACCCGTGACTGTGTGGGCCAGGTCTTGGACCACATTTGCCACAGAACTAGTAAGCGCCCCACAAGTGACAATTTCCACTAATCCCTGTGAAAACCTTGGTGAGGGCTGTGTTGCTGCTCAGATTCTGCCAGGGGCACTTGCGGCTCAAAGTGCATTCAAGTCTCAAGGGATAGGGTAGGGGCAGGCATGGCGTTGGGGATCTGGGTGGGCAAGGAGAGGGCTGGCTGCCTAAGTGGCAACTCCAGATGGCACATTATGACTCAAAGGGGCTATTTTTTCCCAAATGGGAAGTGGGCCAGGAGGCTCCCCACTTTGAGAAACGCAGTTAGGAGAAATTTCCACATCAAGTGTTCATCCAGGATAGGCCAAAACCTTTCGGATCCCAGGATGAGACTCAGTCTTCATCAGATCCTAATTTGTGGGGTCAGGAAGTGTTTTGGTTCATACCCCCTCGTTCCTAATTCAGAGTTTTAGAGCCAGAGAGGACTGTGATGGTCGGTGTTCAAACCCCTCCCTCGAGAGGGGCGAGAAAGTGGGCCCAGGATTGGGATAGGGACTCGCCAAGGATCACACAGCGAGTTAGTGGCAGGGCTGGGACAGGGACCCAGCCCCCCAGCAGCCAACCTGGGGCTCTCTCTGCCTGACACACAGCCGCTGCACTCCGCTAAATCTGAAATCAATCGGAAAGATCTAAAGGTAGCGATGTTGAGCTGGATGTGAGTGCGAGTCGGATGTGGTGTGTGAGAATTAACGAACGAAAGTAATCGTAGCCCTTTTCACAGTGGGTGGTCATGTACAGCACTCGTAACGGTTTCACGAGGACCCCGTGGCCGAGGCCCCCGGGGAAGGGGCGTCGGCACTGAGCCCTGGTTCTGTTGCCTTGTTTTTTTTTGGTCTTTTTTGATATTTCATTAAGTTTAGAGTTTAGAATAACATACTTATTTCTCTTACTTGTTTAAAGATGAAATTCTTATTATTATTCTGTATCATGCATTAAGAGAGAGAAAGAGGATTGTTTTAGCATTGCGCTTGTCACACAGCAACACAAAGACAATATACGTAAGCGTAGCGTTCACCACATTTGACACAAGAGAGAGCGAACTCCAGCACAAAGATTAGGACAGACCGCATACAGTGAGCTCTGCGGAACTCCAAGAATCTAGGGGGGGCTGTGGGAGGGCTGCTTAGATCTCCTCGCCGCCGGCCTCCTTGCTGAAGGTGGTCATGTCGATCTTCTCGGGGAAGATGATGTTAACGGCCAGGTCTTCCCCGCTGTTGTACTGAAGCAGTAGGTTCTTCTTCTTTCGCAGCATGCGGTTGTAGCGCAGGTTGGACACCCAGGTCTCGCACTTGTTGAGGAAGACGATGCCCACGGTGCCCAGCACCACCAGGCTGGTGAGCACGCCCAGGATGGTGAAGCAGATGGCCTGGCCCTCGGTGAGGAGAGGGGTATTCTTGTTGAGCTCTTTCATGGACACCTTCAGGACGCGGTGCTCGGGCTGCTGTACCGGCAGCTCGTGCACCCCAGGGGTCAGGCGGTAGGTCAGCCCGTAGCCGCTGGGCAGATGGGTGACCTGCTGGGGGCTCAGCGCGCGCTTCTTGACACAGGTGAGACCTGTGAACTCGGGCTTGCACAGACACTCGTAGCTCACCTGGGTGTGCTGCAGGCAGGTGCCCCCATTCTGGCACGGGCCACTGGCGCAGTTGGTCACCGGGCGGCTGCAGGTCTTGTCGATGAAGCCGGCCGGGCACCGGCAGCGGAAGTCGCCCCCGATGTCAGTGCAGACGCCATCGTTCTCGCATGGGTTGGGGGTGCAGCTGTTGGCCACGATCTCGCAGAAATTGCCTGAGAAGCCAGGGGGGCACAGGCAGGAGGCATGGGAGGCCCGGCCCTCATCATCCACGCAGGTGCCTCCGTGCTGGCAGGGGGAGCTGCAACACAACAGGGACACAGTAAAGGGCCTTGGGGGCTGGGCTACGACAGCGCTGCAGGGCACAGGGCTCAGGGCAGAAGGTCTCTGGCCTAATTAAGGGGCAGATGCTCAAAACACATCAGGTGAATGAGGGAGGGAAGGAGGGAACGCCAGCCAGGGAGGCACAGAGAGGTGCCCAGGGTCATGACCCCGTCTGCAAGAGGCTCACCAGCAGCTCTGGGGGTGGGTGGGTGCCCACCTCACCCCCATCTCGATGCTAACCTGAGACGCACCTGACCTCCCATGCCAGGACGCTCACGTCCTCTCCCACCTCTTACTGCACCTCTCCAACCAGAGGACTGTTGGTTAGTCACTAGCCAGCTGGGAAAACTGAGGCTAGGAGAGGAAAAGTCAGTGACAGCCCAGGACTGAAGCAAGCCCCCTTCCCTTAGCTCCATCCCTGGGCTGCTGGGGCAGAAGAACCAAGCAAGGGGCACCCCTCACCCTATCCCGGGACCCACTGTCGTCCTTCCTGCCTATGGCCACTGTTGCCGCCAACCCTCATTATTATTATTATCATCATCATTAGCAGAGTGGATCCACAGGCTATTGTGCAGGAAGCGCTTGGGGACTCTCAAAGAGAAAGCAATACGAGGTCTGTCTATGCTGGCACGAGCCGGTGTCTGTGCCAGGCTGTTTAATAGTGGTCCATTCACCCAAGTGCAGCTTGCAAACCAAAGCTGTTTGCTCAAAGCAGAGCGCAAGGAGCATTTAATGTAAGTGTTTTTAAACGAGCGAGCCCTTTGTCATCTGATAAATGCCAAAACTCCGGGGAAGAAGGGGCAGTAAACACAAGAAATCAGCATTGCTGCTTCAGGGTGCGGGCTCCATGGGAGCCGGGCTCTGAAGGAATTTCAAGGACCTCAGGCTCTATTTTGACACACTGGTTTAAGTCCATTATCGAGAAAAACAAAATATTTTAAAGCTCTCATTATCTTTTTATCCTTCTTGCTAATAAGCAGAAATTGAGCTCAGTTGTCACCGGCCCCCACTCTGACCCCGTCTGAAGACTGATCTTCGGAAGCCTCGTTAATGTCCGCTTACAGCTGTTACAGACTACCGGGGTCTCTGCCACCCCGCAATGTCGGGTCAAGATAAGCTTATTTGCATGTTAGTTTCTGTTTCTTCAGAGGAAAGGGACACCCCTGTCCCCCAACTACAGGCCCAGGACTGGGTTCAAGTTTGGATTCTTATATTCGGACTCTGCCTCTGTCAAGATCTCCCTTGGCTTCAGGCTAAGCCCCATCCGATGGGGAGGAGGGATGGCTCAGGGCCGCCACAGAGATAATGGGTGGACAGCGGCTGAGCCGCTGGGAGGCATTGCTCAGAGAGGTCCAAGTGAAGACAGTGGCCATTCCGTTACATCCACTGTCCAGGAGTCCCAAAGCCTCCCTCCCCACTGAGGACAGCTGACAGCTGGCCCACCTCCTCTTGTGCTGGCAGAAACCCAATCGCTTCACCTCTCAGCCTGGCAACTCCCTCCACAGACATCCCAGAAAATCCAACTGCAGAGCCCACCAGTTCCCCAAAACCACCCCTGAGATACGGCAAGCGGGTTTCAAACAGCCTCAGCCCTGCGGAGCTCCAATCTCTCATTATGTTGCCTTTAGAAAATTATGCAGCTCCGAGTGTCAGTTCACCATTCCGATCGACTGTCAGTCACACGCATCAGGACTTGCGAACATCAGGGGAATATGAAATCGCCTTCGGGATCATTTGAAAAAATTACGGCGATGACACATTCCCCCCTAAATACCCCCATCTAGGGCTGTCCCCCACGGGCTGCCAGGATGAGCGCTTACTTCATCTTTTGTCAGATGACAGGTCCAACAGGGTTAGGCTGAAAGGGTCTTTAGGGGGTGCGTGAAAAGCAGCATTTATTAGATCACACATCGTCGGGAAGGATATTTACCCATTGATCACACAGGGCCCGTCCTTTTTCTGGCAGTCCTTTCCCGAGTACCCAGGGGCGCAGGAGCATTCATAGAGGCCATCATCCAGGCTCACGCAGGTCCCGTTGTTAGCACAGGGGGTCGAGGAGCAGGCCCGAACATCTGCGGGGTGACGGAGAAGACAAGAACTTAGTTTTCTCTCCATACACAAGCGTGATGCGGACCCCGGTGGGCTTTAAAATGGCTCTGTGGCCACCAAGTGGGGTCTGGAGTAAGACGGTGTAGGGAGCTCCCTCAAAAAATCCCACGAAGTGAGTTAGCTGAGGCTCAGGAAGCTGAATGGGGTTTCCTTGTCTAAGGTCACAGATCAGAAAGTCGTGGCCACTGGTACTCAAGCTGTTCCCTTTGCCTGGCACCAGGTCACCCCATATCCAGCAACATGTCCGTGACATTCACTGTGGACATCATGCCCCTCCCTGCAACAGCATGCCTAGCTGAGATTCCCTAAGGCCTGTCTCTACCAGACAAGATTGCACGCACCTCCAGCCTCTCCTGTTGGGGGAGGGGTCTTGGCCAGCTGGGGAACGAATACAGCCCAACCCTCAGAAAAACCACCAACTCTTCATACTTTTCCGTCAAAGAGGGGTAGTGAGGGGGATGGAGATGTAAAGACCCCCCTCAGTCAGGAATCAAGAAACCTGAAACCTGTTAGCCCCAGCAATACACGTGTCCCTGTGGTCTCTTTCTGCACTCAGGCTCCGAACTCAAAGGGTCCCTGGTAAAAAGGCTGCATCTTTTAAAGCCAGGAAAATTAGAACTATTGAGCACTCTCCTATCAGTGCAGGTTTCCATGAGCACTGGAATATTCCCACCATCTTTTAACACCTCCCATCAGGCACACTTCATTATTCATGTTCAGCAAGCCAGGGAGGAGCTGAACACAAGGGCCTGCGCCAGGGGCTCTGTGATGGTGGAGACCCCAGCTCCCCAGTGGAGCCAGGAAGGGACCCCTGTCCTGCCCTGTATCCAGCCTGCTGCTATGTGGCAGCAGAGTTCAGCTCTTCCCCATTCTGTGCCTCAGTTTCCCTACTTATAAAAAGAGGGTCTTTCCTTGGCCAATCTCTGAGGGACTCTTCAGCTTTGATTTTCTATAATTTGAGCTGCTGCACCTGCCAAACAGAAAGCCAGGGCCAGCGAGAGACACAGCAAGCTAAGGCAGGCTGGTGGGGGTGGGGGGAGGAAATCCCCCGTGCTGAGGCCACACACGTGCGTATTTTTTTTCCCTCTCAGAGAGATCCACACCCTCGTGGAGGGGAGACTGCAATCAGTCAAGGAGGAAAAGCCTGAACGCCGCGTTGATGGACTACCCTGTGGCGTTCCACCGAAGCCCGGCCTGGTGCAAGGACACATAAAGAGGATTTATCTTTACGGGACGGCACCGGCGAGGCATCAGCACGCGGCAACTCCACATCAGGCTCCTAATTCTCTGCAACCGGCTCTCCTGTCACTCAGAATCTTAAATTTAAGCCAAAAAGCTGGCGACCACCCTCAGCTTGTCCCTGCAGCTCTCCCTGCTACGCCAATCCTGGATCAGCCCTCCTGAGTCTCCAACCCCAAAGCAGGGGTGAATTAAGCTGCTCTGAGAAGAAGGCTGCTTGGGGGTCTCTGCCAGGACAGCAGCTGTGGCCACGGCAGCCTCAAAGAGGGGCAAACAGTGGGAGGGAGGGCTGTGTCCTCTCTGGGACCCTAGACTCTCTGGCCATCCCCAAGCTGGCTGCCTTTGTCAACCTGGTGGGGAGGGGACATACCAAGGGCCCATGGGAAGGGAGGCATTTGTCTGGAAAATTTCAGCAAGAGCCTACTGCACTTAGATACCAAAGAAGATGGGCTCCAGGCTAAAACCCTAACCCTGATCCCAAATGGTGACTTTGCTGGAATCCCCCAGATCCCCAAACAACTCAGAGCTGCTGCCACTGCTTCTGTGAGGGGCAGCAGAGATGCCGGCCACAGCATGAGTCAGCCACGGGGAAACCTTGCACCATATTAAGGGGGGCAGGAATGAAGGACCAGAGACAATTCAGAGTGTGAGGGAGCTCAGCTTCAGAACCACGGCTGCCCTGCCTGTACAGGGCAGGGGCCATAACAAAACACTCTTAAGTGTTCCTTAAGGGAGGATGTTAGTTGCAATCGAAGACAAAAATGAACTCTCTTTCTGGGGCTGGGGGAAAGGGTTGTAGCTGGCTTTTCGCCCAACTTCTTTCATATCACTTAGCAGACACTTGTGTTTCTCTGATCCTCCATTTCCCTATCTGTACCTCTTTACTAATGTTGGGGACCGAGGGACAGAGGCCCTGAGGGCAGGCTGCTACGCGGCTGGGAGTTTTTTGTGAACTTCAGTTTGCCCAGACGTTAGGGCAGGTTTTGCCAAATGAAAATGGGCTTAGACGAACATTTCACAGCCTGAAAATGCAGTGACAGCCAACTCTCAATTGCTTGGGGTAACAGAGGCAAAGATTGCATAAATTAATGAAATCAACAGATAACACCCATCTTCACTTTAACCCTTTCTCAGCTTTTCCCAACCCCAGCCTCCCCCTATACCTGACCCGCTCAGTCCAGGCCCCCCAGCCCTGTCCTCCTGGCCCTGACTCAGCACCTGCCCCTCAACCCCTGAGCAGTGCTGGCCACCCCCCACCCCATTTGTTTGTTTGCAGCCTCTTTACGGTCTTGCGTGTGCTTTTCTAGGGAGTCTTAGCTCCGAGATCCCCAGAGCCCTGTCCATCTCCGGGCTTCCATGACCTGGACAGGCAGCCTGGGGTCTGTGGTCCCACCGGCCCAGCTGTGTGTGTACTTTGTGACTCTTTATTCAACAGGCAGCTCCCTGGCCCCCACCCCATATCTTCTCTAGGTGCTGGGTGCTGATGGTGCAGAGGAGAGCAAAATACAGTCCCTACCTCTGAGGAGGCATTCGGTACCCGCAGGAAATTTATAACAGATCGTTAGAATACACAGCACGAGGTGTGCAGGAATGAGAAAGTGAGGGCCGCCAGCAACAGGAGACCGGGAGGAGGTGGTGGGGGCCAGGGCAGGCAGGTAAGGACGCAGGGCTGAGGTGAACAAAGGCGAGTGCCAACCTCTATCGCAGAGTTCCCCGTCCCAACCGTCGGTGCAAATACACTGCCAGGGTTCTTCACAGAGTCCGTGAAGGCAGCCGGGAGAGGTCACACACTGGTCACACAGGGGACCCTGCCAGCCAGGCTGGCACCTGCAAGGGGTGGGGGAGAAAGGTGGGGACATATGAAGAGGGCAGGGGTAGAGAGGGAGCTCAGGCTACTTTCTGTGGAACCAAGGACCCTTGGGGGTCTTTGCACAGTGCCAGCCAGTGGTTCTGGGAAGGAAACGTCAGTCACCTGAATGGGAAAACTGACAGAGAATGCACGCCAAGCTCAGGGGCCGACCTGGAGGGGCCCCGAGATCCCGGGGGAGTGCTGTGTTTTGCCGCAGTGGCCTGCAGAGGTCTCACCTGCCACCCCACCTCTGAGAATGCAGACAGGAGCTATGGCTGCCCCCACCCCCTGCCCTCATCTCCCCCGCTTGCCCCACCAGTTTTCTGAAGGGGCCAGAAAGCTGTTTGCTGCAGCGCAGTGGCCAAGCCCCCTGTTTTTTCTGCCTGACTTCATGACTCCCCAGGCTTCTGCGTGGCCCCCACAAGCTGCCTCTGTGGAGCCACTCTATTACCTGCAAACATTGTCATCCTCGCAGAATCCATTTTGGGGGTTGCAGGCCGGGAAGCATTCAGCCCCTGAGATACAAGAAAGGTTATACAATCACCCCACCAGGCCCCAAGCCAAGGCAAAGCCTGTCTTCTCCCACACAGCCCACCACTGTCCCCGAGGGCACCAACAGCCCTCTTGGGTCCTACCAGTCTGGCACACAGTAGGCACTTCCTATCCGAGCATGGATGGGGCTCAATGCACGCAGGAGAAAAATCTCTGCCACGTTCGCAGCGATGAAATGACCACAGTACACTCCCTAGTTCTTAGGAGCATGAGAAACACCTTCTCTCCCGACCCCCAAAAGCAAATACGACACCTCAAGTCCTCCTAACAGTGGGGATGGGGACAGTGGAGGGAAATATGTTGACCCCCGGGCATGCAGCCTGACCCTGACCATCACTTTTGCAACCTGAGCTGAATAGGGGAGCAGATTTTGAGGTGTTCAGCTCTGGGAAAGCCCAGACAGGTTCACCTGGTGGGCTCCCCAGTAAGGCGTCTGGATTCTTTTTAAGGTTCATCCCTGTGAAGCTGGGCACCCAGGTCAAATCTTCCCCCTTTCCCCTACCCCAGACTCTTCGCATTAAGAAAACGATGACGACACAGGGTTTTTGCTTAGCGGGCTGAGGTTGCAACACTGCTTAGAGATTCTGACACTTTAATAGGCACCTACTGTGTGCATTTACTCAACCAGCTCCACAGCTTCCTAGACAGCCCCCTCACAACCACTGGTGCAATGAGTGGGGGGGCGCTGCGGGAAGGGGGCAACTCTCTCGCTGTCAGAGACAGATGGCCGCTGCAGACAGAAGTGTCGCAGCCCCTCACCTAGAGAAACGCGCCACGCAGTAAGGGCTCAGGCTGGGCTTCTCTGGGAATTGGGGGCTAAGACGGCAAAGTCGCCCCCCACCCCCGCCCCGAGACCTGTTCCCGAAAGCTCACACAGGGACACCCCAAAGTTGCACCCCAGAGTATTTTCATAGAAGACTCCACAACGGCACCTCATTTTTCCATACCTCCTTGCTCAGCGCACCAACACCCCTCTGGCGCCACTTCTGCGGGGCGGGAAGGGGCTGGGGGTCTCACACATCCCCTGCGCCCTGGGACCCCATGGTCGGGCCTTGGCAAGCGAGGGTGGCGGGGAAGGCGAGACAGGCACAGCGCGGGGTTTAGGGCTAGGCGGGACGGGAGGAGTTCGGGCGCACGAGACGGGGCGTGCGGGGCACCGGGCGGCCGGCGGGGCGTCGCAGGCTTCCCCAGAGGGGGCGCGAGCCGGGCCGCCGGGGGGCTCACCATGGGTGCTGTGGCCGAAAGCCAGCAGGAGCAAGAGGACGCGCAGGAGGGCTTCGGTCGCGGTCATCTCGGGGCGGCCGGGGTCGCGGTCCCGGGAGCGGTGCGGGCGCGGGTCCGGCTCCTGGCGCCGCACTGGGCTTCTGGTTGCGGACGCGGAAGGGGGCGCGGGCGCGCAGCGAGGGGAAAGCCAGGGCTGCACCGGGCTGCGCGCTGCGCTCTCCACCGCCGCTGCCGGGGAGCTGCCGCCGCCGCCGCGCGCGCCGCCCTTTTCGTACCGCCTCCCCCCCCGCGGCCCCCGCCCCCCGCCCCCGCCTCCGCGCACACGGGGCCGGCGCCGGCCAGTCCCGGTGACCCCCGCCCCTCGCAGGGCCGCCCCCCACCACTGCAGCGTCCCGGAAGCCCGCTCGCGCACACGGGTGCACTCTTGGCTAGACGGGCACAGGTACCCCGCGAGCGTTTGGCACACGTTCTCCCCCACAGGACAGCATGCGGCCGCGCACACACAGGCCTGCCTAGGACAAGTCGCAGGAATCGAACCTGGGCCGCAGACCTCCCCGGAGAGCACAAGTCCGCACGCAGGAACACTGAAACACTTATTGCTGACGTCCCGGGCACACGTACAATGGTTAGATACCCAGGAAAACACAAAGGCGCACTATGAAGATGTGAACTAAGCACATAATCACACACGCACACAGAAAAACACCCAGAAAAAGCCCGACACCCCCAGTACCCCTAGCCATGAAGACGCAGAAAAATACAGTTGCCCCTGTGGCAACCCACACCCCACAACGCAAACGCACACGGCAACCCAAACACACTGTAGGCCAGACGGCGTATAGACACAGTCCTGGGCGGCAGAGGGGCAAGCGGACCCTCGGTTACCCAACCATGGGCATCCTCTCCCATGTGCCAATCCCCTGCACACAGATGAGTAGGCAGAACCACCTGCACACCCAAACACACAAACACACTTGTAAACAGACGGACACTAGTGCCTGCATTCAGTCACACCCACCCCCGCACACACAGCATCTCAGTCAGGGCCCTAGCTGCGCTGAAACACAAATGCACCGACTCATACGCACACATGGTACGCACAGCCACGCACCTGATACCCACAAGCACACATACCCAGCCGACTCGTGGTCACACACTGACAAAAATGCATACGCAGTCCCCAACACACACACACGATCGCATCTGTCTTTGTCCACAGTGGCATGCGTGGGCAGCCTCACCGATGTGCTCTCACATACACACAATAGCACTCCAGGCACTCCGCACGTATGCCAGACCCACTGGGACAACTTCTCTGAGGGGTCGCCAGCCGGAGAGGTGCAGGTAGAGGATGCCGATTGCCAGAGACCCTCTTCCTCTGCAGAGCTCCCAGGGAGAGGGGGTGCTCCTCAGGCACCCCTCCTCACCATTACCCCCAGCCTAGGCTTAGAGCCCTGGTGTAGAGGAAAGCTCTGCACCCCTCGACCCAGTCTGTATGGGGGAGGCTCAGAAAGATAGGGAGGGAGAGGGGTAGGAAGGGATTAAAGATGTTTAACCTCCTGGGGAAAGGGTCCCAGGCATCCTGATCTTTGGGTGGGTGGTTTACAATACTTAATTTGCATAATTAATTAATACATATCCTAGAGGCAGGGAGTGGGTGCCCACCCAGCTCCCAGCCTCCATTTCCTCGCAGTGCTGCAGTGGGGTGTGATCTTGCCACTTTGAACCTGGAGGCTGGATGTTTTGGCCTCCTGGCCCTCTAGTCCAGCCCTGGCAGGTCTGAGAACACGTTTCCCATCCTAGCCATAGATGTGGGAAGGCAGGCCCATGGGCGTCCCCAGGCCTACCAGCCCTAAGTCAATTGCTCCAGTAAGGCACTCGGGATGGGCACAGGGATGGACAGAGACCAGAGCTGCTCTGGGCTGGCTCCAAGGAGGCTGGAGGAAAATTCCCAGACCCTGGTGAAAGGTGTCCCTTCCCTGATGTTATCTGCAGAACGCCCAGATGGGTAGGGGCTGCTGGGAATGGCTTTGGGGACAGTCTGGAGGGAGCAGCTGGGGTGCCCACTGTGTGCCTGCCACATGCCCTTGCATTCCTGTGACGCTACTCTCTTCCGTGGACTCTTTCCTCAAGTCAAGAAACCAACTCCAGTGATGGAAGGTCTTTTGCCCAAGGCCCTTGGCCTAGAATGAGAGTGGCTGACAGACCCAACCCTGGAAGTGCCAATGTCCACTGCATGGTGATTGCCAAGGTCTTCCTGACCAGGGTTCCTTTCTTCCCTCCCTCCAAGGCCCCTGACTTCAGCCTCCAAAATCATCCCAACAGCAGGCAGACCTGGAAGAGCTGAGTTTTCTGCCAGAAGCCAAGGAGGGGTGGAGGATCTCAGGGCTGGGTAACCCCGGGGCGAGGGCCTCCCAGGCTCCTGCCGAAGTCCCGCAGAGAGGAGAATCTCTGGACTGCATGGAGCACTTAGGGGGCCACAGTGGACTTCGAGTTTCCCCACCCCCAAGCACACCTAGACTCCTCCCTTCCCAAACCAGGTTCTTCCCCGGACCCACCCCCACTCCACCGCAGCCCTCCCCAGTTTAGGAAAGGGAGGGAGGCCAGAGGAGGGTATTCTCACCCAAGGGAGTCTGTCCAAATGTCACAGGCTTATGCTGAAAGGGCACTGCCTTGGCTTGGGGGGCACCTGCTGTCTAATCCTATCTCCATTTCATGCCCACCAAGGGTCCTGGGCCCTGGGCCAGTCACTTCCCTCTGGGAGCCCTGTTTCTTAGCCCATAAACAGAGATGTCCCACCTGTCTCTGAAGGGAACTCGGGTTTTTGTAAGCAGAAAAGCACTGTGTTGACAGGGCCTGGTCACAACCCCTTCCAGCCATTCCTCCAACAGCTGCAGCGCAGAGCCTTTGCCCCAGCCAGCTAGAGGATCTCCAAGCGGGCAACCAGGCTCCACTGGCCCCAGGCCCTCTTCAAGAGCCCCCTGCAGGGACACTTCAGGGACGGGAGGGGACTTTCCTGTCTCACGGGACCTACAAGCCAAGAAGCTTTCTGTTGCCTTGCTCTGATCTCAATAAAGCGTTTGTAAATTCAGGAGGCTGGAGCTTTCTTTTCAGCAAGCAGACACTGAGAAAGGGTAGCTTAGGAGCGGTGGGGAGGGGAGGTTGGTGACTGTCACAGACTTTAAGTCTGCACAGAAGGCGCGAAAATGCCAATGTAGTCCCTTGGGGAGAAGCAGTACAGTCTGCTGTTTGCAAGCAGACCGTGGGGGCTGCGGAGCGGCGGGCTGGAGGAGCTGGACGCCCCCTCCTCTATCTGTGCATCCCTCCCCTCCTCCCCCTTCCTCTTCTCTCAAGAGCCATGCTCCGTGTCCAGGCCCCCGAGATCACAAAGATGAGGCCAGTAGCCCACGGGTCCTCACAGAATGGTGTGGCAGGCGATCTACACAGGTTGCAGGGACTGAACCTGCCAACTCTGGGGCCAGATTGAGATTCATGAGCTGGACTCCCTCCCTGTAGTCAAGCCTAAGGCTCTGCCTGTGGCCCCACGCCCCACAGGCAAGAGCGGAAAGCAAGGGGAACCTGTCCGGAAGCAGTCTTGCTGGGCTTCCCTGGGGCAGCAGGGGAGCTGGTGATGAGTGAAAGTTTTCCAAGGGAAGGAAAAAACTGCTGTCTCCAGCCTTTTTCCTCCCCACTCCTCTGCTCTCCCCTCCTCTGCTCTCTCCTCCTGTCTGCTCCCCCTCCTCCTTTTCTAAACACTAACTCCTCCTCCAGCCAGCCCCAGACCACTTTCGCCCCTGATTAAAGGCAGAAACACTGATCAGGGCAGCTCAGCTGGGTGGAGCTAGAGGGGCCTCTGAGACTCACTAGCCCTGGGCACCAGCAGGGGTGGGAGAGAGAGAGCAGGGGCTGCCGGTGAGGGGCCTTCACCCCACCTTCACGTTCTGCTCTGCATACCACCCACACAGCCTTGGTGGGGTTCTCCATGCCTTGAGGCTTTGCTTCTGCCTAGACTAGGTTTTTATTTTTTGGGGGCAGTCTGAGCCCCCACTGATCCAGTCCTAGTCGGCATCCTACAGACAAGAGATGCCTTTGTCCCCTGTCCCCACACCCAACTTTCTCCATCCTCCCTCCAGGAGAGGAGGAGGGTGGGCTCCTCCAGATCTGCCTGCTCTTCCTCCCCAAGGGACTGACCAAGGGGAGGACCAGTGCCCAGAGACTCGGGTGGCCTAGTTACAGTCCTAGAACCGGAACATCCAGGAGACAGCTGGGCAGGAGTCTCCCCCACCAAGAAGCCACCGTCCTTGGGTTGAGGGCTTATAGGCAAGTAGGTATTGCCCTTTCTGCATCTCCCTTACTTCTACCTTGGATTTAGACTCTAATTTAACCCTGTCTCATCAGAGCCTCCTCACGGCCTGGGCTAGGTGGGAAATGCAAGGCTCATTTCAGAGATGAGCACACTGAGTCTGGGGGAGCCCGAGAGAGGTGCATGGCTAACAAGTAGCAGTGCTGGGATTTGAACCCGGGTCTACTCAGAATCCCAGTGCAAGGCTGTCTGCCCAGCCCAGCAGAGTGGTCAGAGTGCATGGAGCCTGGAGGAGAATGGGCTCCCCTAGGAGACTGCCCTCCCCTCTTTGGGTGGAGGGGGGCAGCTTCACAACCTAGGAGGCCGTGAGAGCTTCGTGCAAGCACTGAAGAGACACACAGCTGCCGCCTTTCAGAGCATTTTTCCAAACCTAAAGTCCATCTTTGGAGACAAATTCTCTTTTCTTCTGCTGAGGAGAGGGGACCTGGGGGCAGAGCGTGGAGGGAAATGAAAGACGTACCCTGGTGCATTTTCCAGAACATGAAGGTTTGGTTTCAAGTTCAATCAGAGAGAAGGTCTTCAGTGTGAAGTGGCATCGTGCTCGGCCGAGCTGGGAGCGCAGCTGCAGAGGGGCACATGCTGAGCCTGGCCTTGTGCTCAGGGCCTGAAGAGGCGTATGACAATTCCAGGCCCACTCCAGGGTTCTCCAGGGCCGCAGGGGGCTGTGAGTGGGGGCGCAGAGCCAGCCCGTATCCCTGAGTCCCTGAAACAGTTCTGTGTATGACTCCCCCAGGCCTCACAGCAAGCTTCCGGGAAGGAAAAATACCAGAGAGCTGGGGTGCAGAGGGGACTCATTGGTTTGGGTCCATATTTAGAGTTGGCTTCTGTGGGGTCTCACCTCTCCCCCAGACAGAACCAATTTATTGTCATTGCTGATAGGATTTAAAAACAGACTTCTCATTTCCTCCCTTGCCATTGGAATCGACAGGGATGTAAGTCCACAGTGTAACTGTCCGCATCATCAATCACATGATCCTCTGAAAGAGCACCACTGAGTCATGCTGTGCGTGGGGGGCTCCCAGGGGCTTGGAGGGGTTAGTAACAACTCTCCACCCCACCCCCAGAGCTTATAGGCAGACTCATTCCCACCCAGGAGGGAGGAAATCGGGGGCTGGAGGAAAAAGGAGCCTTTTCATCACTCAGCTTGTCCACGCAGGCTTTGGCCAAAAATGCAGGAATTCTTCATTCATCAAAAATTCCCAGAAGTTAATTTTCCATAAAACAGAGGTTCACCTCTTTAAATGTAGCCTTTTATCTGCCCAGTATTGACTGAGCTCCTACTGGGTGCCAAGGCTCGGCGGGGTCCCTGGAAGAGGGTTGCCATGACGGATTTGAAGGTGGTTGCTCATCTCAGAGAGTTCAAGTGCAGACTCAGTGCTCAGACACCCTCTGAGATGCAGGGTTGTAGATGCTGGGACTGGCCACACACAGGAAGGGCAAGCATGCATCTCTCAGAGGGTTAGTCCTCTGCTGCGTGTGCAGAGTACACAGAAGTTCTCCAGAAGAGTGTGGGGAGGCCATTCCAGGCAGAGAGAGCTGTACAGGCACAGATGCGTGAATGAGATATGAGTGTGTGTATGCACGCACATGAGATGTTCCGTTAGTGAGGGCAAAGTTAGCATGGTGAAGAATGAGGCAGAATGTTGCAAAACTTTCAACATTTTAGACATAAATCTCTTAACTATTCTGGAATATTCTGCAGCTTCCTTTGCCCTGGCAAACAGTCCATGGAACAAGAAGCCCTCTTTTCTCATACCAGAGTTGACCCTTGAACATGTCATGCCCAGACTTGATGCTATGTCTTGGGAATCAGGCTGGGCCACCCAACCCCTCCTGTCCAGTGGGGCACCAGCCCCCACCACCCACCTCCCCAGTAGGGTCCAGCTCATGGAGACCTTCAGAGACACAGGCAACAGGTCCTGTGGTGACGTATAAACAGGACATTTCCTTTAGCCACAGAAGAAATCCTTTTCTCAAGCCCAGATCCCCTGGGGGGAGCCCTCCTCCCGGCCCCTGCTTAGGAGTTTGTGGGGTGACTGTGGCAGAATCATAACCTCACCGTGCTGTGCCTGTAAAAGCGAGGATGAAAGCGAGGATGAGTGGTGCGGCACAGCCCGCCACACCTGTTGACAGGCAGCTCAGTCAAGTTTAGGGATGTGAAAACACAGAGCTCTCGAGGAATTTAAGATGTTCCCGTTCTATATTTATTCTCTTATTTGTAAGGAACGTTCTATATTTATTCTCTTATTTGTAAGGAAGCATCAGCATTTTCATTCGATTATATTTTTTAAAAAAGTTTTTGGTGTCCTGCTATGTTCAAGGCGTTAGGGATTTCCTGAGAAGGAAGACATTGCCTGGTCCCCAAGGAGGGGACAGGCACAGGTGGGAGGTGAGAGGGATAGAGGTTTGTTCCTGTCTCACCTCCTCCTCCAAGGCCTTTCCCCCAATCCCATGCCTGCCAAGTCCCCTGGCTCCCGCCCACTCACCCGCCCACTGAGGGTCCTGGCCCTCCCAGCCACCCTGGGCATCATCTCAGCCCTGAACACATCTTCCTGCCTGGTGTTAATGGATTTCGCACGTGTGTCTGACCCTAGCAAGGCCAGACACTTCTTGCTCAGCCAGGCACCCCGCAGCCAGAGGCCTGTGGCGCTGCCCCCGAGGTGTTTATGGATTAAGTGAATTAATGAATAAATGAATGAGGCACAAAGTGTTCTCTGAAGGTTACCATGGGCCCCTCAGAAAGATCCTGTGTCCTAGCAACTGTCCACGGCCTGGTGGCCCTCCCCTACCACCCGTCCTCTTGCCACCTCTGATCTCTGGGTTCCAGGGGTTTACTGCCCTCTTGGACTTGCAAACAGGAGAGCCCTCAGGGTTGCAGCGACGCCTCCACCTAGTTCTTTCCCCACCAGGGCCCTCAGTTCCTTCACTAGGAATGTGGGGAGCAGCTGTGTCGAGATCCTCTCCAGCACCCCCTACTACCACCTGCCCCTGCCCACCACCACCGAGCACCTGGTTCCTCTGAGACGCTCTTCATGAGCCTGTTCCTATGGCAACACTGCACCTCCAGAGGCCCAACCTGACTGTCTGCAGCCAAGATCCGGCTAGGGACGGAGGGCAGGGGATGCCCAGTGTGAGTGGAACCCCATTCCCCTCATCCCCTCGCCCCCTCACGCCACCCGGGGTTGCTTAGTACCCAAATTCAAGTTTGCTCTGTTTGTAATGAGCCCTAGTTTGATCCCTGCCCAGGTCTGTGTGTTTCTCCTCCCCACTCTAGCAGTGGGGACTCTCCTCTCAGCCAGAGAGAGCTGGATGCTGGAGCGCAGAGAGGCTGAGCAATTCTCCATGGGTCACAGAGCAAGGAAGTGGCAGAGCAAGACTAGAATGTTGGGGAGTGGTGCCCAGGCAGGAGGATTATAAAAGTTGACCATAAAATGTCCTTTGAGGAACCCTCAGGTTCCTTTGTTTAAACGGGTCTCTCCAAGGTCTGGCCAAAAAGCCCACAGGCTGAAAACAGGGGAAACTGTGTCGCAAGAATAGAGTTCAAGCTGGAGCCCAGCGGGTGCTGCCACTTCACTGCTTCAGAGAATTTGGGAAAACAGCAGGACTGTCTCCTAGGCTGGTCACATCCTCTCCCCACCTTCACTTTCTCCTTCCTTCCTTCTCCCTGCACTAGACGCTGGTCTGCCCATCTGCCTGCACATGTGCTCACTAAGGTCCAGCTCTCTCTACCTTCATCACTCTAGAGCTGGGGCCGGGATTAGAGTGCCACGGCCTCCCAGGTATCCCCTCTGGAGGTCTCTCTGAAACCATCATCTCCCATTTGCCCCCCTCAAACCTCCTCCAGGGCCTCCACCACCCTGCAGTCAGCCCAGTGAGTGAGGGCTTAGACTCCTGGCTCCTGTAGCTTTGCCCTCTCTCTGTGTAAACAGGCCCCAAGCACCAGGGACTGTTGCTCCCCAGTCGCTCTCCAGTCCATCTCCATAACCCCATTCTCTTCGCCACCACCCTGGTCCAAGCCTGTCTCCCTAATGGCTGTATCAACCCTGGGTCTTCCTGTCTCCCCCATCCTCTCGGCTACAGGCCAGGGGTCAGAGGGAGGTTTTCTAGATGCATGACTATCCAGAGCAACCTGCTACTTAAACCCTTCGCAGAAGGAAAAGAGAGAGGAAGGGGGCAGGAAAGAAGGAAGGGAGGGGAGGGGAGAGGAAGGAAGAGCAGGGAAAGGTGCCCTTCTCAAACTCATTTCAGCTCTCCCTGGGCTCCAGGCTCAGAATTAGGTGCACAGTAGGTTCTCATTAAGTATTTGTGGGATTGAATTGCACCATCGTATCAAGGAATCGGTAAGGAAGTATTTGGCCGGGATAGCGACGTGGAGGTTGGAAATGGTCTCCCAAAGCCTGGGGAGATGCTCTTCCTCGCAAAGATTCGCCCTCAGCCTTTAGATCCTGCTTTTCAGTGGCTTTTTCCTGCCTTTCTCGGATCAGCCAATTATTTCTGATTGTGTTTTACCCAATTCTTCACTCTATCCATGAGCGCTGGGCAATAGACTTAGCTGTCTGTGGCCAGCAACAAGGTCCCAATTGATCCACACATGCCACGGTGGGAACCCTGCGAGCACATCCTCACCGTGGTTTCTTGTGGGGGAGAGTCCTGCTCACTAGAAAAGTATTTTCAGTATATTCAGTATTTTTTCTGTGCAAGGCAGGGTAGCAGGAGGAGGAGGTAGGGCGGGTGAAGGGAGGCAGTAGGTGGGTGGCAGCCGGGCTTGGGGAAATGGTTCAGACTCTCTGCTTATTTCCCTGTGGGATGACCACCTGACCTGGAGGAGCTATGCAGGGGAGAGGACAGCCCGGATGGGACACTCCTGCCCAGTCCTGGTTGCTTCGTATGTGTTTGGGATCTGCTCCTGATCCTGACGAGGATGCTGGTGACACTGGCAGGATGGGGAAGGGCTGGGAGACCTGCAGAGGGGTGCTCAGGCCAGCTGTTATCTGGGTCCAGGGCTGGTAGCTACAGCCCGTTAGGCTGGCCCCGAGGCCTTGCCACTGCCCTGGGCAGGAATGGTTTCCACAGGTCGTCATGGACCACTCGTGGGGATCTGTACCCAGCCTCTTCTCTCCCACCTTGAGGGCTTGAGTTAACAAGGAGACCAGGAATGGTGAGGCCTGTGTGACTCAGACAGGGTCCCAGCAGGAAACAGATGGTGCACACAAGATGGTTAATTTGAAGAACGTTGAATAAAGGGCCTATTTACAGAGATGTGGGCAGGGTGTAAGGAAGCCAGAGGGGTAACAGCAGGCCCCGTTACCCCGTAGGCCTGCAGCTCGAGAGAAGAGTGCAATCACCTGAACCAGAAACCGCAAGAGTCAGGTGGAGAGGGTGGATGAGTGTGGCCTTTGGTTGGGGAGCCTCCAGTCTCTGTGCAGGGAACCTGACCTTGCTCTCCTCCCTCCCTTGATCTGTTGGGGCTCCTGTAGCCCCACCTGGCTGGAGCCAGCTGATACAGACGATCTAGGCAGGCCACCCCATGCACAGACGGGGTGGAAGACAGAGGGTGGTTCTGCAAAGGACCCAAGGAAAAGTATGTGAGCAACCCAGAGCTTCACCGAACCCAGTGGTCTCCTTCTCAGTAGGGGAAACTGAAGCTAGAGAAGCCTCTCTGTGGCAGAGCTGGGATTTGAGCCCAGGCCTCAGGCTCCTGACCCTCACTGCTCTCGGGTATATGTCAGTTTGAAGTAGTGCTGGGCCGTGGAAGAGGTTCCAGCTTCCCCCTGGGAACCGGTTGGCTTAGTGACATTCACACTGGGTGGGCCACAAGAGTTAGCTGTGCTGATGAACTGCTCAGCCAGGAGGTTGCCAGTCTGAGGTGGGTGTTCCTTTCTCCTCGAGGGCCTCTCTCAGGCAGGCCTGCCAGGACCCAGGGCTGCTGAGTGCCAGGTGTGGCCACAGCCACATGGCCTCCTGTGATGAGAGGAACCTTACTGGACCATGAAGGTGGGCAGCACCCCAGCCACTAGACAGCAGAGATCCACACTCAGTGGGGGTGACATCTGCAAGAGCTAAACGTGGGCGGAAGAGCCACTACAGGCCCCGTGTCAGGATGTGGGTAAAGTCCTGGGTAATTTTGGGCAAAGCTTTTCCCATCTCTGGGCCTCAGTTTCCCCACTTGATCTTCCTTGACTCTGACTTCTTACCTGTGCCCAACACCTGGTTGCTGGGACGGGGCAGAGACATAGCCTTGTTGCTGTAATGTCCTTGGTGGATGGGGTATCCCTGGACCAGGTGGGAGAAGGACTGGGGGACAGTCTGCAGGCAGAGGACATTTAGGGTGAGACCGTGATGGTGGTGATGGAAGGGTGACCAGGAAGACGGTGACTCAAGAGACTGAGGTGGGAATGAAACCCTGCAATGGAACAGCAATGGGACTGGGAAAGAAGAATGCACAAAGCAAACAGAAGAAGAATGCACAAGGGAGACAGAAGCAGCTGCCCAGAGACAGGTGGGTGCAGAGGTTGGGGGATCTCCTCTTGGTCAACTGCCCCATTGTCCTCTCTTGGTCCTGCATTTCCAGCCCCTGTCACTGCACTGGCTCCTTCCTCGATGCCCATAAACACTCTGAAAACCCTTGTCTTTACAGAAACAGAGAGGAATTCCAGACTCCAAGAAAGAAAGAGTGAGGGAGTAGCCATGGGTCCAAAATGCCCACAGGGAAATCAGTTACGATAAAGATTGAGATAAGTCACCGGGGCCTTAGGGGGATGCCTCTAGGGCAAGTGGGAGGAGGAGTCACAGGCAGAGTGACAGGCCAGGGAGTGAGCAGGGGGGTCTGGGTTGGAGGCAACAAGGAGAGGGGGCTTTCGCTAGCAAAGGGCTTCAGGATGCAAAAGTGAGAGAGAGGGTGTGTGTGTGTGATTGTGTGTATATGGGTGAGTGTGTGTGTATATGAGTACGTGAGGGAGTGTGTATGTGTGTGAGTGTGAGTGTGTACGTGTGTCTTCATTTAAATATAGGAGAGACTCTAGGGTGTTTACAGCCTGAGAGGCTGCAGATGCTGAGCGAGGGTATAATTGATTAATTGAATGAGGAGAACACAGTCTCCATCCTCTGTGGTTCCTGGTCTGCTAGGGAGACGAGGATTTGAACCGACACCTCCACTAATCTGTATGCATAAAATTGAGTTAGCTGCACCCATGTGGATGAGGTGGCCCGCAGCCGTCTGGGGCGCAGCAGATGCTCTGTGACTCTGCTTCCCCTTCCTGCACGTCAGCAAAGAGAAAGGCTCTGAGCAGCCCAGGCTGTAGGCAGCTTGACGACGCCACTGTCCTCACGGGAGGAGCACAAGCCTTAATTGTGCCTTTAAACTTTCAAAGTGATTTCACATTGATTTTATTTATTCCTCAGAACCCCAAACTCATCAGGCTCTGCCCTTAGTGGCCAGGGAGACACTCTGCACTGTGCGGGGTGGAAGGAAGACTCCGAAGGCCCCACCTTATGTCGGGTTCCCTTCTGTGCCCCAGCCGTGCAGTAAGGGTCCAGGGAGTGTTTGTTGAGTCAGTATATGATGGATGGATGGACGTGGTGCTATAGGAAAGCTGTCTCTCTCGTTGTACTATGGGTAAACTGAGGCCCAGCAAAGGACTCTTACCCAGAGCTGTGCATGGCAGCTGATCTTCAGAAGCCCTAATGCTTGTCACAGTTCAGTTTTTGCCACTGTTCAAACATAGAGGGCCCCCACAAGAGTCAGAGCAGCCCTCTCCTGGCTCCTTCTGAGAAAGGCAGTGGGGGCTAGCAGCTGTCAGCTCTGTGGCCCACCCTTCCTATGGACCTGTTGACTCTAGAGTCCTCTTGGAGATCCGGGCAGAGCAAGTCTGCAGGGCTCATTTCCAGGCAGGGTACCGAAGGCTTCTCCCACAGGGCTCCCTGACTCCACCACCCTCCTCATGCCCGTAGCATGAAGGACGGCACCTCCCTGCCTCCAAGGCCTAAGCGATCTTTCTGTGACTCACCTGAAATGCCATCTTCCCAGTTCACCAATGGCGAGCCCACCCCATGCTGAGTGCCACCTCTTCCTGGAGGTCTTCCCTGAACACCCCTGCCAGGCAGAGCTGTCCACCATGATCCTTGCTGCTGTCAGGCCCCAAGGGTTTCTGAGGCTGGTGGCTGGGTGATTGGGTGTGGCTAACCACACACACTTCCCAGGGACTGGAAGCTCCTGGAGGGGTGGAGTGGGGTGAGGAGGGTCCCCACCTCCACCTTGCCAGGCCTTTGCAGCACCCAGGGAGGTGAGACCTGGTCACGTGCTGGTGCTCGGCACAGGCTGAGCAGTGCTGGCACAGCTGCCAGGGGCTGCCCTGTCTCCCTCCACGTGGCTGACGGGTTGTCTGCCAGCTGGGCCACCAACAGGACGTGGGCAGGGATTCCCTGGGGAGGAGCCACCACGGCTTCCTCGTGGTTCAGGGTGCCTGTTTCAGCGGCTCCGACGGCCTGCATGTCCTTGTTGCCAGTATTTTTAACTTGGCCCAGCTTTTAATAAACCCTCCGTGTGTGGAGAGCAGTAAACAATGATTTGAGGACTTGACTAATTAAAACACCACTCTGAGGTTGCAGAGGAAAGCTGGCTGCATCCCAAGGGAGGGCCCTTCCCCCTGGGGCCACGAGCAGGCTCCACGCTGGAAGCCAAGGGCAGCAATGCATCCAGATCTGGAAACCAGGGAGTTCATGACCCAACATGGAGGGGCTGCAGCAGGGACCCCACATGCACCTCCCCGGAGCCTGGCCCCATCCCAGACCCTGCCACCTCCTCCAGGAAGTCTCCCTCACAGATGTGCAGCACTCTCCTCCTTGTGGTGCCTGAGACCAGGCCAGGGTCCATTCCTGCCCACCCTCAGTGACAGCTGCTCAGCCTAGATCTCCACCTGTCCCTTGCTCGGTCCTCTCCTGCTCTCACATATCCGGCTCCACTTTCTCTCTCTCCTGCCCCTGTGCGGAGGGCACAGCAGCCATTCTTCCAGGGCCCTGGGAGGGGTCAGCAGTCTCTCCCTCTGCGTCTCCTTCTGTCTCCCCATCAGTCCTGTCTTTTCTCCATGATCGTGGCCCCGCTTCCGAGCCCCAGCATGAACCTCTCCATCAGCTCCTCATTTGAGAGAAGGTCTTGAGAAAATTGCGCCCCAGGCCTGCCTTCTGGTCTCACTTCTCCGCAACCCCCCAGGCTCCATCCAGCCCCTCCTGGACCTGCACTCTTCCTCCTGCTTCTGCCCTGGGAGGGTCCCTGGAGGCGGCTGGGTGCTTCCGAGGATGAGTGCTCCTCTCCTCAGCACGAGTCTAAGGGGGAGGAGCTGCAGAGTATTCCACAGTGATACTTAAGTAGATGCTTAATAAATATCAAAAAGACTCCACACACACACACACACACACACACACACACACACACACACACACACACACAGAGGAGGGTAGGTTGCCAGACCTCCTTGGACAGGGTTGGGTTTTGCCAGAAACCGGAGGAGTGATTATCCTCTACACATGACCTCAGAGATTCCCCCAACCCTGAAAATACCTACTCCCTGTCCCACCAACCCCCACGCCAAGCCTCAGTCCAAGTCAGCGGTGGGGAACCCAGTACCCAGTCTCGCCCACACCACCTGGCTGGTGCCTTTGGTTAAAGGGGTCTCTTGAACTTCTCCCGACTGCAGTGAGCACATCTGTAAGATGGGGTTAAGGACTCTCGCCCTGAGAAGAACCCCCTCGGAGCTCTGGCATGGCCGTGGTGGGCTGGGGATGGAAGGACAGCCTGGCAGCAGAGCAGCGACACCTGGTTATCACCATTTGTCCCAGTCATGGTTATTACAGGAATTAGGAATGTTCCCACTGGCTTTTAAGGTCACCAAGCCTCTCTCAAGGATGGAGGTGCCTCGTTGCTGGGTGGCCCTGGGGACCCAGACCACCTGCTTGGGGGTGGCCAGGTGATGGGTGGCCAGTTGGACCACCTGTGCATATCCATGAGGACTGCACAGTTCTGCCTGTGATAGGGAACACTGCCTCAAACCAAGCCCTTGGCCGCATTCCCAGGTTCCACCTCTGCCTGCCTCCTCTCCAGCCCTCCTTGCTTGTCAAGACAGAAGCTGGCAGGAGGGGTTTGCAAACATGAATCGTGGCATTTATTCCTATGTTCTCTGGCCCCGACTTTGTAGAAACACCTGCAGGTGACTCTTCCTCCAGAGAAGGGAGGCCGCTGGTTTTTTCTTCCCCCAGCTTTGCCGGAAAGAGGCAACACAGAGTGCCGGAGGGCAGACTGTGTCATCGGGACAGGCACATTTTTCAGGGTGTGTAGTTACCGACTAATTAGCAAGTCTGCAGACAATGACTGTGGAACAAGTGACACGAGGGCCCCGGAGGGCCCAGATGCTGCTGTGTTCCTGCACATTGCCTCTGTGGCCCTGGGGCAGGGACCGAAGTCTGGGGACAGCCCACCAGGAACCCATGGGCCAGTGGGGAGAAGGCCTGTGGGACACCCAGGTGCCCTGTCCCACTGCTGGGCACATCACTGCACCTCCCTCCCACTCAGGCCTCAGTTTCACCCTCTGGCTCTGGAGGTGATTATCACCAACCTAAAGCTGGCCTGGATCCTGGTGCCTGCTCCCCTCCCACAACCCAGTCCTAACACCTGGGTCACATATGCCCTCTCCCTGTCTGCCCAAGCCAAGCGTCCTGCAGTGAGGACGTCTGTCCCCTCTCCATGTACCCTCTCAGTCTCAGAGCCCTCCTGACTCTGGGGCTGACCACTCCCCAATTTTCCACTCCCCTCTAGGCCTCAAGGCCTCAGTTCCTATTGTTCCCTCTACCTGAGGAGCTTCCTCAACCCTGTCACTTGTCAAAACACAAGCCTGTTTTCCAGGGCAGTCTGGGTACTGAGAGGTCCACACCACCTCTTTCTCCTGAGGAAGGCAGAGGCCCCTTGGCACATTCACAGGAAGAGCAGCAGCTCAAGGCCGGAACACGATTACCAAACCCGAGACTTCCCCCTGGGGCCCCAGCCGGCCTGGGATGAGGACAGATTTCAGGCAGGCATGCCTTCCTTTGGCACTGCCCCTGGGGAGCGGGCTTCTTGCTGCTGGAGGAAGCTGGGATTTAGTGAAAGGAGGCTAATGTGGAAGAGCAGACAGACAGACAGATGGCCTGTGGGCCCAGGGCACACTGCCTGCACCTCTCTGAGCTTTGCAGTGGTGCCTGTAGCGTGGGAATTATATAGGACCAGTCTCCTAGGTCCACCGGGCCCTAGTAAGTGCCCAGTGGAAGCTGACAGGCACAGGAGGAAGGACAGCAGAGCACATCTGACCAAAAGCCCCAGGTCCAAGCACAGCCGCCCAGAGCCGAACAGAGCCCAGGCAGGTCCCAGGGGGCCTCTCCCGCCAGCTGAGCTGCAGGACTGCTAAGGCGAACCAGGCAGCGCCTGAGAGCATTTGGAAGGCTTCCCAGTGGAGGTGACCTTGGGGATGGGCCTTGAAGGGTACACATGAGTTTGCCAAATACAGGGGAGGGGGAGGCCTTCCCGGCAGTAGGACAAGCTTGAGCCAGGGAAGGCTAGAGCGCCAATGCGCCTGGCTATTCTGGGAGACAAGTCCAAGGCCCAGCAGAGTGAGGGGAGCAGCTGTCCCTGAGGAGGCCGAAGGTTGGCAGGACTGCTCAGCTGGGGTCCTGAATGCCAGGCCGCTGGGCAGTGTCTTTGGGGACCCTCAGACAGGCTCTGAGAAGACGAAAGGCAAAGTCAGAGCTTCAAAAAGCTGCAGTGCGGTCACTCTAGCGGCCATGGCGGAAGCAAGAACACAAGACACTGACGACCACACAGGTCATGGCTAGGCCAAGCGGAGCAGCAAGGAAGGCAGAAATGGGGGCCTGGGGGCCTGGAGGAGGGGCAGGAGGAAGAAAGCCAGGAGGAGAAGCTGCAGGCTACTTCTCCCTGTCTCTCCAAAGCCTCACTCCCCTAGGCTCTCACTACATAGCTTTCCACAGAAAACAGGGAAAATTACGTTTGGAATATCTCCTACATTGATTGTGAGGTTAACAAAAAGCAGTTGCAGAACAGTGTGTGTAAAACGAACTCATGCATGTAAAGTGAGAAAGAAGACATATGAGATCCCCTTTCCTACTGATCTGTTTGCACACGCCTAGACGCTTCCGGGGATCACAGGAGAAACTGACTAGCGCTGGGCTTTGGGAGTGGCTGGGGAACCCCAACAGGAAGATGACCTGCTTTGCACTTCAAAAGAGAGGGCCATCTATTTTATAACTGAAACCACTTTTAACATAAAAAGAAACTGGCCCGGAATGCAGTGGCTCACGCATGTAATCCCAGCACTTTGGGAGGCCGAGGCAGGCGGATCACCTGAGGTCAGGAGTTTGAGACCAGCCTGGCCAACATGACAAAACCCTCTCTCTACTAAAAATACAAAGATTATCCAGACATGGTGGCGGGCACCTGTAATCCCAGCTGCTCTGGAGGCTGAGGCAGGAGAATCACTTGAATCTGGGAGGCAGAGGTTGCAGTGAGCTGAGATTGCGCCACTGCACTCCAGCCTGGGTGAAAGAGAGAGACTCCATCTCAAAAATAAATAAATAAATAGATAGATAGATAAATAAATAAATAAATATAAAATAAAATATAAAACCAAGCGAAAAAGGCAAATGGTTAGAGAAGGCCTGCATTTGTCTCAGGGGAAAGCACAGCCAGAGGGGATCGGGAACGCTGCGCGGGGCTGGAAGGTTCCAGAAGGCTTGACTTTCCCCACCTACCTGGTGGTCTACCCGGCCGCAGTCCCAGCCACGTGTCCCCCCCAACCGAGGGGCAGGACTCCCGCCCTGCGCGGCCCCAGCTCCGGCTCTCCGCGGCGAGCCCGCCGCGCCCCCTGCCGGCGCGCGTTGGGGAGGAGGGGCGGGGCGCAGAGGCTGCGGCTGGGCTCCCGGGCAGCCGCCGGGCTTTCTCCCCGGGTTGTGTACGTTTCTTAAAAGAATGATACGTGTGGCAGAAAAGATAAGAGGGGAGCCATTATTAATGAGAACAGGTGTGGGGAGGATATTCATGATCGTTTCGAGCCTAATGAAGCCTGCTGAAGGCTCCGTCCGGAGTGATGGATTCCGCGGGGCCGGGGCGCTCCCATCACTCTTGTCCCCGGAGCGGCCTGTTCTCCCGGCTGCCTCCGCACAGCCCGCTCCGGAGGACGGGAGCGAGGCTGATAACAAATTTTGGGAACATAGAATTTCACACCTCATCGCACAGGCATTAAGACGACAATACAGCGGATGACCTCCTCCCGCTGGCCCGTCCCCGCAGCAAGGAAGGCCAGGCCAGGGGAGGCCTGGGGGCCGGCGGGGCCGCAGGGAGGAGGGTGGGGCTTGGGGGGGCGCCCAGGGCTCGCAGAGCCCTTCAACTGTCCTCAGGCCCGGCCGGTGGAGGCGGGAGCGGTGATAGGGACAACGGGGGTCTCTGTCCCACCCATCACAGGGATCGCAATTGCGTGGAGAGGGAAGGCCCCAGGGCCCACGGAGCCGCTCTCCCCATCCAGGCCCCCGTGAGGCCCACTGCAACCAGGCGACCGCTCCTGACGTCGGTTCCCAGCAAGTCCAGCCAGGTGGCTGGCTGTTCTCACCCCTCCTGGGAGCTGCACAGACAGCTGCGTTAGACAGAACCCAGACCACAGGGCCGGGCAGTGAAACTTCCCATCACCCGAGGCCGAGCCGGCCAAACGGCTCCCCTGGCGTTATAATGGCCAAGGCCGGGCCACCCTGGCTGGAGGGCGCATGGGAGGGGCGCATCATGATGTTTGGGAGTATAGAGCCGGGGAGAGGGGGCCAAGTCAGGGGCCACCGCACAGTGTGGGACGTGAGGAAGGAGGAGCCCACTGTCCCGCTCCCCCACCTCAGCCTCGGGTCTACCCTGCCCACCTTCACCATGTCACTGCATGATGTGCCCCCCTTGGCCCAGCCCCCAGGTGACACACGGCCCAGACCTTTCACCCCCTCCCCACCCCCGTGCAAATGTGAGCCTATTTCCAGCACTGCCCTTGTTCCCAACATGTGGGGATTTGGGGCACAGAGGGGTCCTTTTCTGTGCCCAGAGCCATCTTGAGTAGAATGAGGAGAAGAGGCGCTTCCAGGCCCTCCTGGCCCAGTTGCTCGCTGGCCCTCAGCTGCCAGGGAGGTGGACATTTGAGAAGGAGCAGGGAGGGTGTGGGGCAGGAGAGGGGTGGTGTCCCAGCCAAGGGGAGCGGGAGCCACCCAGAGGCCTTGGTCGGTAACTGACGCCAGCCCTCACCTGGTGGGCCAGGTGAGGCCAACTCCACCCCTCCCACCTCCTGTCTATGCCCAGCATGTCCACAGCCCTCGGAGGAAGCCCAGGGTGGTACCGCATTTGCTTCCCCAGCTGCCAGTCTGAACCCAAAGCCCCTTGAGGGCGGTGAGCAATGCCTGCTGGCTAAGGGGTGCCCCTGAGCAGGGAGTGAAGACATCCCACCAAGCTGCTGGTCTTTCAAGTGGGATTTTAAGGCTGAGTAGAATTTTTAAAAATGAGTTGTTTTTCTTTCTGAAAACAACAGATGCTATTTAAAGAAAATGTAGGGGAGGCTGAAAAATCAAAATAATAAATCATCCATCGTTCCTCTGCGTAGGAAACATTGACACAGAGGTATTTCCTTCCAGTCTTTTTTCTGTTCATTTCCCTTCAGTTTTGTTTTACACACCAGAGATCATTCTGTCTCCATGATCTTGTTTCTTGTTGGTTCTTATACAGAAGACATTCCCTCTGTTTATCTAAATTCAGCAGAGACAAAGTATAAATGGCTGCATTTCGTGAAGTGGCTGGTACCACAGCTGGCTGCTAATCTTTTACTTGGGATATTTAGGATTTAAAATTTTACTTTTGATTAGGAGAAGCAGGTCTGTCATCGTGTCATTGTTGTCTAACGATTTTCCCATATTTCAGGTTAATCCCTTTTCAACAGTGTTTTAAAAGTAGAATCTCTGTTTCTAAGATAATAGAAATCTTATAACAGAAAAAAGGGATTTTGTTTGTTAACGTAATATGTATTTATTTTAGAAAACTTAGCGATAAGTATAAAGAAAAAAACACAAGTTGTCAATAAACTCATGAATATGGATATATTTGTGATCCAGATGTGAGTGTATAAGAGTTAGTGTCTGTGTGTGTGTCAGTGTGTATGAGGGTGTGCGTGAGTATGTGAGTGTGTCATTGTGACAGTGAGTGTGTGTATAAGGGTGTGTGTGTGTGTCAGTGACTGTGTGTATGAGGGTGTGAGAGTGTGTGTCATTGTGTCAGTGTGTGTATGAGGGTGTGAATGTGTGTGTCAGTGACTGTGTATGAGTGTGTTACACTGACTGTATGAGGGTGTGTATGTGTCATTGACTGTGTGTGTGTGAGGGTGTGAATATGTGTGTGTGCCAGTGTGTGAGGGTGTGAGAGTGTAGTTGTGTCAGTGTGTGTGTCAGTGAGTGTGTGAGGGTGTGAGAGTGTGTGTGAGGGTGTGAGAGTGTGTGTGTGTCAGTGTATCAGTGTGTGCATGCACGCATCTATGGAGAAAGGAAACTGTCTCAAGCTTCATTCACCAACATTTCTTTTTTTTTTTTTTTGAGACGGAGTCTCGCTCTATCGCCCGGGCTGGAGTGCAGTGGCCGGATCTCAGCTCACTGCCAGCTCCGCCTCCCGGGTTTACCCCATTCTCCTGTCTCAGCCTCCCGAGTAGCTGGGACTATAGGTGCCCACCACCTCGCCCGGCTAGCTTTTTGTATTTTTTAGTAGAGACGGGGTTTCACCGTGTTAGCCAGGATGGCCTCGATCTCCTGACCTCGTGATCCGCCCGTCTTGGCCTCCCAAAGTGCTGGGATTACAGGCTTGAGCCACCGCGCCCGGCCATTCACCAACATTTCTTAAGTGCTCCCCGGGCTCCCAGCCGCCCTCTGTTTGCCTGCAAGTCGAGCCTGCCCTCTTTCACTTCTGGCCCCGAGGCAGCTCTCCTTCCCCAAGCCTGACAGTGCCTCATGGTTTAGAGGTAGGGAGACATGCTAACTGCAGCCATGAGAGCTGCTGTTGCCCCCAAAGTTGGAGGTCACCTCGGCCCCGGTCCCTACTGACACTGTGTCTCCACATCCTGATTCCCCAAGCCCTGTCACCTTCATGGGCCCAGGGGGAGAGCATTCCCCAAAGTGTTTCCGTGGCTCAGGCCAAAAACCTTGGAGGCCTCCTGACCACTCTCCTTCTCCCGCAGGACTTGCTGATTTTATCTTCAAAACATGCCTGGAATCCCACCACTTCGTCTCTGGATGCTACCACCCTCGAGGCCCACAGCTGCTCTAGTCTGGATCATGGCTACAATCTTGCAGCTGGCCGCCCTGCTTCTCCTGTGCAGGGCAGGCCTTTCCAAGCCACGCCACCTCACACCTCACCATGGGGCTTTTGCCATGGAGCCTCCCTCTTCCTTATCCTGTCCCCGAGCTCCTGGCTGTTACCTGATGCCCCTTCTCTCCTCGCTCACTCTCCGATGCCTCCCCACTAGCCACACTGGTCCCCTTGCTACTGCCCCGAGCCGGGTGCACAGCCTGCTCAGTCCTCTCCAGTGGCCCAGGGCTCACTCCTTCACCTCCTTCAGGTCTTGGTCAAATTCACCTTCTCAGCGAGGTCTTCCACGGTCCTCCCCTCCCACCAGCCCATCCCTGTATCCCTATCCCCATTCCCACTTTATTTTTCCTCAAGCACTTGTAGCTTATTAAATGATGTAGGGATTTATTTATTAATAGCACTTTACTGCTAATAAAGCCTCTTTACAAGTCGATGCCGATAACCCTCTATTAGTGGGCATAGCAGTGGGTTGTCCTAACTTCCCAGGAAGGAGGAAGGGTGCCCACCATGTGCCAGGTCCTCTCTTGTTCCCCATTTTGTCTGGTTTGGTTTGGTTTTAAAACAGTCTCGCTCTGTCACCCAGGCTGGAGTGGAGTGCAGTGGCATGACCAAGGCTCACTGCAGCCTCAACTTCCTGGGCTCGAGCGACCCCCAAGCCTCAGGCTCTGGAGGAGCTGGGACCACAGGTAAGCACCACCATGCCCACTAAGCTTTTCATTTTTCATAGAGACGGGGTCTCTCTTTGTTGTCCACGCTGGTCCATTTTGTATAAGAAGAAAGAGATTCTGTCACTGAGTCCCTGTTTCCCAGAGACTCTGTAGCTGGGGGCATTCCAGAAGGCCAGCGTAGCCACACCCCAATCAGCCCTGCAAATGCTATTTCAAAACCTCCTCCTTCCCTACCCTGGTATAGGTGCCAGGAACTGTGTGGGCATCTGAGAGCCAGGGACTGGCAGGAAATTGTTATGTACCTCCGGCTCCCTGAGGTCCCCACCTCGCCTTTTTAAACAGACTCGACCCAACCATGTGGCTTCACCCTGTGGTGAGGAAAGCCCTGCCACGGACATTGGCCCGGACCGCTGAAATCCATCCAGACCAAGCACTTCCATCGCAACACCCAGCCAGCCCTCTGCATCTGCAGTCCACTTTGGAATTTTTAGCTCCTCAGCCAGGTCAGTGCTCACATGGGTTAGATTCACTCACCTGGACCAAGACTGGCTCTGCCTCTTGTTGGCACCACCTGCCCTCCAGCTCCCTCACATCTGGGCTCCAGGGTGGACATGTGCTCACCACTCCTGCTCCCATTGTCCCTTGGACCAGCTCGGTTGGCTCAATACCCACCAGACCACATCAGAAGAGGGTGACTGGAGGGGGCACCCACATGGGACAGGAGCAGCAATGTCAGGGCCCCCACTGGGATTCAGGGTGCCCACGCCCCATCCTGTCCCTTCTCTCTGGTGAGGTCTGGCTCTGGAAAACTGTCAAGGGTCCTACTTCTCCTCTTGATGAGCCACACAGAATCCTTTCCGCCCTTTGTCAACCCAGCACCAGACTCACACCCTCAATGTTGACAGCGGCTGCCACCTCCACCAGCAGCAGTGGACATTTATTGCACACTCCAACCTTGCGTCAGGCACTGTGCTATGGACTGGACCCGTATTACCACATTGTATCTCACAACCACCCCATCTTATAGACATGTCCCCCTTTGTCCAAAGGCAAAAGGCTCAGAGGGGTTAAGGACCTTGCCCAAGGGTACACAGGCCAGTCCAGCGGGGAGCCCAGACTAAAACCTACAGTTGCAGGGTTGTTATTCCTGCATCGACACCTCCCTTTCAAGTCATGCTGCCAGGAGGGAGACAGCCGATTCTCACCACACACCCACTCGCCTAAGAGGTCAGGTGGACTGTGGTCTTCAGGAGCTGGCAGTCCACCCCTCCCCAGCCTTAGCGGCCTGTTCCTCCATCCTAGTCTGCCCTGTCCTCTTTGTGCAGTGGTGACACTGATAGAAATCAACCCAGAAGTAAGCAAACAGGATCCCCAAGTGCAGGAACCGAGCTGGGGAGGGCCGAGGGCTGGGCTGGGTATGGAGACCCAGGATTCAGATCATGGGTCCTGCTGCCTCAGTCTTGGCCTCTAAGCCCATCCATAAACTGGGCAGCATGCTGCCTTCTGTGCCCAGCTGTTGGGAGATGCAGGCAGGGAGGGTTCTGGGAAGGAGCATGGACTGTGCAGGCCCCACTGCTGAGGGAAACTCAAGAGTATTTGAGACCAGATCCTTTACTCGGGCACTACTGAAGTCCAGCCATGATCAACAGGGGGCCGAAACGGACAGACAGACAGCCTTTATCAACCCCTGCCCGACACCTGGTCCTGCTACTGACCAGCCCCACGAGAGAAGGCTGCAGATGGACAGGCTGAGACTGCAGGCCTTGTTCCAGGTAGACATGCGCAGCTCCGAACGGCAGCCCCATCTGGCCTCAACAGCAGCCCTCCTTGTTTGGGGCCTTGGCGGGTGCGGGGGGCTGTGTTGATCTTGGAGGGCTCACAGGCCCTCACGGTGTTCCCAGAGAGGTGTTCTATGGCTGCTTTATAAAAATAATTTTATGGTCTGTGTAGGTGCTGGGCCACTCCCATCCTGCTGATATTTCCAGGCTAAAACTACCATGGTCACACTCCATGGTGAGGAGCGCTGGGGCCCAGCAAACAGGGCCAGTCTCGAGCAGAGCCTCGGGTGCCAGATGGGCGACTTTGTTTTTCTACAACTCAGCTCCTCTAAGGACCATCCTGGGGGTGGCAAGAGCTGACTCTTGGTCCCCTGTCCTCACTCCCCACACTCCTCTTCCCGGCACTGGGCTAGCATAGCAGGCAGCTGCTGGGGGCACCAGGCCCTTGGTGTTGTCTCAGAGACCCAGGGTACCCATGCCCTCCTCATCCGCCCATGGCACTCCTTCCACCTCAGCACAGGAATTCAAAAGCCTATTTTGAAAGGAAACCATCAAGGATTAATTTCTAAACAGTATGGAGGCTCCTCAAAAAGTTAAACACCAAATTGCTGTATGATTCAGCAATTCCACTGCTGAGTATACACTCAGAAGAACTGGAAGCAGGGTCTCCAGTGGATACTTGTACACCTTTCACAACATAGACATTCATTGCAGCATAATTCATGAAAACCAAAAGGTGGAAACCACCCAAATGTCCATCAGTGGATGAATGGGTTAACAAAATGTGGCGTGTGCACACAGTGAAGTATTGCTTAGCCTGGAAAAGGAAGGACATTCTGACACATGCTGCAAATGGATGATCCTTGAAGACTTTATGGTCAGTGACATCAGCCAGACACAAAAAGACAAATACCGTATGAGTATACGAGGTTCTCAAAGTAGTCACACTTGTAGGCAGAAAGTAGAAATGGTAGTTACCAGGGGCTGGAGAGAGGGGAGATGAGGGAGCTATTGTTTAATGGAAACAGAGTTGCTGTTTAGGATGATGAAAACATTCTGGAAATAGATAATGGTGGTTTTACAACAATGTCAGTATACTTAGTGCCACTTTAAAATGGTTACAATCATCAATTTTATGTTATATAAAGTTTACTACAATATTTTAAATCACCAAAAAAAAAAAAAGAAAGAAAGAAAGAAAGAAGAATTAACTTCTTTGTTTACTCTTTTCTGTGTCCAACTCATGAAGGTTGACGTTCCCAGGAAACTGGTGCTGAATCGAGGTGATTTTTTCCCCCTCCAGGGGACATTTAGCAATGCCTGACGGCATTTCTGGTTGTCTCAACTGGAATTGAGAAAGGGCTGCTGGAGCCCAGTGACTAGAGACCAGAGGTGCTGCTGAACACCCCACGATGCACAGGACAGGCCGCCACAAAGAATCACCCAGCCCCAAAGGCCAAGGTCAGAAGCCCTGCCCCAGGAGAAGGACCCCAGATGGCTAAAAGCAAAGCATTCGTGCTTCAGAAATACCAGGAGCAGCTCCTTCTCTGTGTCTTGGTGAAGAAACAAAATACTTTCTAAGGGGAAAAAAAAGTCTTATTCCTGCACTAGCTGGCATCCTGTGGCTGGACTCCAGGGGTGAGAGGTGCGCAATGTTCTTTTGGGGGCCTCTGTTGATACCTGCCCAGTAGACTGTGAGCTCTGTGGATCGGTACCTGTCTGTCTCCACTCCCCAAAACGTACCTCCACAGTGCCAGCCACAGCAAATGGCCTGCATGGGACCGCCAAGGCCAGCCCCGTTATCCCTACGCGCTCGATCCCACTTTCAGGGAGTACGGTTGGGCCCCCTCCCCTCAGCCCAAAGGCCACCAAAGGCACAGAGGAGAGAAACAGGATTTAAAGCCAGCTAAATAGTCTTCCTCTCTTCCTCCTCCCCAGGCCCTTCCCACTCTGTCCTTTTCAGATTAGATACCTACATGATTGAGATGTTCCTGGCAAAAGCAATTTGTTTAAAGCAATCTGTTAGTACTTTGTGGACTCACTTAACTGAAGGGTCTGGGGAAAGTATTAGGATGGCAGGCATGGCTGTATCCAGGAGCAGACGGATCTTATCAGGGTTCTCTCTTCATCTAACCACCTTTTCTTTCTACTCAGCCCTGCTCTCCCTTGGGCCCTGGCCTCATTCCTTCTTGAAGCAGATGACCACCTCCACGATGTCACGAAAGATGGGACAGCCCCTTCCTGCTCACTTTGTCACGGTAGCTCACCATCCCCCAGCACATGGCAGCTCATCTCTCTGTTCCAGCTCACAGCAATTCCCACCACCCATCCACCCCGTCGCCAGCTCCAGGTCACGTCCCACCTTGTGGATGGGGTGGGGCACTGTGGCTGAATGGACTGTGTGCCCAAACAAGACAGTGAGAGCTTCTCAAGGGGGAAGATGCCAGAAAACAAAACCAAAACATATGCCTCCCACCTCCCAGCCAGACTCGGGCCAGCCCAGCAGAGACAGGGGCTCAGCCTGGGGTTTGCCATCCCTTCTCAAGTTGTTCTTACCCAACAGCGATTTTGCCTGCCCCAGACAGAGCCCTAGCCCATGCTCTGCTTCTATCTCACACTGCTGTGATCCCCTCTTCCCACTGGCCACTAGGAAGCTTAATGCCCCTCCCTGTGGCCTGTCCACAGGGTCTGTGCAGCTTCACACTGGCCTCTGTGTGCCTCACCAGCTTCCTTCCCCCTGCCCGGTTTGCCCTCATCCCAGCCTCGTTCTAAGTTGACTGGCTGAGTGGGTGTCACTAGATAAGCCACTTTAAAGCCATTCTGGAGCAGAGTGAAGGAAGAATAACATCAAGGCCATCAACAGTGACATTGTGTGACAGATGGATTTTTCTTCAATTTTTAGAGTATTAACACAGAAGGAAACCTGCACGGTTCTGGGGCTTCAGGATTGACAGCCTGCAAGGGGATCCTGCAGGTTTGTGGGCACAGGGCATTGACCTGCCCAACCCCTGATGGGGCCAAGGATGGATCTGAAGAACAAGCTTGGTCCAGGGCACTGCTCAGAACTATGACTCATGAGCCATCAAGGCCATCTTCAGATCTGGGTGAATGTGGAATGAACGAACGATTGATTGGATGAATGAATGAGACCTGAGGTTTCCCGCTTCCAACCAGCAAAGAGCCTCGTGGCCTGGCTTTCACTAGGAGTGTGGGTCCTCCTAGGGCTGCAAACTGGTAACCACAGAGCCCTTCCTGCCCTCCTGCAGCCTGTATCCACCTGCCTCGCTGTGGCGGGATGGGCAAGCCCCACTCCTGCTCCCCACCAGAACCTTGCCTGGGCTCAAATCCTAGTCCTTCCATCCACCAACGGTGTCACCTTGGGCAAATTTCCTTCAGCTGCCATATTACAAATTTCCACACCTTGGTGGCCAAAAACAACAGAAATTTATTCTCTCACTGTTCCAGAGGCCACAAGTTCACAGCTCAGGTGTGGGCAGAGCTGTGCTCTCTCCAGAGGCTCTAGGGGAGGGTCCTCTCAGGCCTCTTGCAGCCTCTGGTCCTCCAGGGACTCCTTGGCTTGTGGCAGCCTCCCTCCAACCCCTGCTTCTGTCTCCACACAACCTGCGTCCCTCCTCTGTGTGTCTAAGGACACTTGCAAGAGACTAAGTATCCAAAGGGACAGTGGCCATACCATTGAGGTTTGCTGTCCCTTTTCAAGTTGTTCTTACCCAACTGTGCTTTTGCCTGTTCCCGGACAGACCCCAAGCCCACACTCTGCTTCTATCTCACTCTGCCATTACCCCCTCTTCCCACTGGCCACCAGGAAGCTTAGTGCCCCTCCCTGTGGCCTACCCACGGGGATCTGTGCTGAAAACAGAACACTGACCCACACCTGCAGCAACCCGCCAGGAAACTGACCCTGTATCCACCAGAAACAGTGGAGGAAGCTAGTCTGCAGTGAGCCAGGCTTGCAGGAGGCCAGATAGCCATCTCTAGTGACAATGCAGGAAGCTAAACAGTGGCTTCTGTGACAATTAACCCCAAATGGCCAGGACTTGACTCCTAACTGACAGCTTCCTATTTTTGTCCCCACTTCTGACTAATGGCCAACCAGAGAGAGTCAAATATGCACCCTAGCCCATCCCAGGTGATGCCCCAATGCTAGGTAGGCAGCTCCGGTTCCCCGACACCCACAGCCTCCGGTCAGAGCACACCCAAAGCAGCTCCAGCTTTCCCTGCAAAGCCTTCCCGCTCCTCTTCCCACCTTTGAGTCTCTGCCCAACACAAGTAGTGGTGACTGAGTCCAGTCCGCAGAAAGCTCTGGATAAATGGCCTCCGCTTCTCTCATTTGAGCGGCCCTTGTTTATTTCCACACTTGTCACTGTATTTACGGTCCTCCCAGATAATTCGGGATGATCTCAGCTTGAGATCCTTCACTTAATTTCATCTGCAAAAACCCTCTTTCCAAATAAGGTCACAGTCACAGATTCTGGGAATTAGGAGGTGGACATGGATTTTTGGGGGCCACCACTCACCCACTACAAGCGGGTACTTCGACACTTTTGGCCTCAGATCATAGGAGGACCTGCCCCACCTGGCTGCCCGGATGGTAAGTGAATATGTGCTTAGAAAGCCCTGGATCAGAACCTGGCAGGGGACACAGTGCACAGGCATCCACTACCGTTCACAGAGCGGGGAGGGGAGCCCCGCAGTGAAGATATGAAAAACACAAATGAGGGCCGGGCGCGGTGGCTCAAGCCTGAAATCCCAGCACTTTGGGAGGCCGAGACGGGCGGATCACGAGGTCAGGAGATCGAGACCATCCTGGCTAACACGGTGAAACCCCGTCTTTACTAAAAAATACAAAAAACTAGCCGGGCGAGGTGGCGGGTGCCTGTAGTCCCAGTTACTCGGGAGGCTGAGGCAGGAGAATGGCATGAACCTGGGAGGCAGAGCTTGCAGTGAGCTGAGATCCGGCCACTGCACTCCAGCCTGGGCGACAGAGCGAGACTCCGTCTCAAAAAAAAAAAAAAAAAAAAAGAAAAAGAAAAAAACAAATTAACAGAGCGCAAGGTTTCTTTTTGGTGATGGAAACATTCTAAAATTAGATTGCGGTAAGGGTTGTACAATTCTGCAAATTCACTAAACACTATTGAATTAGACACTTAAAATGAGTGATCTTTATGATGTATAAACTCCATCTCTGAAAAGGCTGTTTTTCAACAAATTTGACTAGCAGGGATGGAAAAGGTTTTCTGGGAGACCCTGGCCCTCTGCAGCCAGGAGAAGAGAGAAACACTGCCAGGAGCTGCAGCCCAATGCCGCGGGGTGAGCCGGAGCCGCACCCATGAAGACTCATGGTGGGGAGCGAGGTTGTGAAATGCTGCCTTTCTAAGGGTTGAGGCCTAGGAGCTCCTGGGCTGTTGGGATCGGATGATGTGCGTGTGGCCAGGCATTGAGGGGTGAAGCCTCCGGCGCCCAGTGCTCCAGTGGCCAGTAGGGCTTCGGCTGAGACCCAGCCTTCAGTCTTCTCCCCGGGACTGTACGGCTCACATGGCTCCTGAAAAACAAGCTTGTCATCTTCTGATCCAGTGTCTTTGGGACTTGAGGTTCCCCACTAAAGCCCCTGGCTTCCACAAAGCCCCTCAATTCCAGCCACAGCCGCCCCCTCCCAGCCCTGCCCCGCAGCAGCTGTGTGACCTTGGGTGAGCTGTGTAACCCGTGCTGGGGTGATGGTAAAGGCTCTCTTACCACCCTCCCCCGCCCCTCCAGCAAGCTGTTCTCCCAACAGGCATCACCCACAGCATTCCTCAGAGACCATCCCTTGCTGTGCCCACCCAGGAAGAAGCTAAAGACCCTGGGAAGTTAAGCCCTCTGCAGCCCCTGACTGACGTGTGAGGATCCCCCAGGTGAGCCATGAGCCTGAGCCCAGGTGTGTCTGGGAGAGCCCTGCCTGGCTTCCTCCCGGTCCCTGGTGGGCCTCGGGAACCATTTCTCATTCATCAGCTTGCACACAAATCCTAGGCTAAGGGTCTGTTGTGGGAACCCATTGGAGACACCCTCACATAGGGCTACTGGGAGGATTAATAGGTTACTACATTTGTGTGTGTGTGTGTGTGTGTGTGTGTGTGTGTGTGGTGGAGTCTTGCTCTGTTGTCCAGGCTAGAGTGCAGTGGCACCATCTCAGCTCATGGCAACCTCCACCTCCCAGGTTCAAGCAATTCTCCTGCCTCGGCCTCCCAAGTAGCTCGGATTACAGGTGCCCACCACCATGACCAGCTACTTTTTGTATTTTAGTAGAGATGGGGTTTCACCATGTTGGCCAGGCTGGTCTCGAACTCCTGACCTCAAGTGATCCGCCTGCCTCTACCTCCCAAAGTGCTAGGATCCCGCCCTGTCCACAAGACACATGCAAATAACACAGGGCACTGACAAGACTGGATTTAGGAAGTCCACAACTTCCCTGGTTTACCTTCTGACGTCCACTAAGTTCAACACTCTCCCTGTCTCCGTGATTACTGCAACACCCAAAATCTCCAGCTCCACAAGGGTTTGACAGGCCACTGAACCACAGGACCTCAGTTTTCTCATGTGCGGAATGGGGATGATTACAATAGCTCCCAAAGTGGTACATGTGCATGTACACTCAGAGCAGCCTTATTCACAGCCGCAAAAAAGTGGAGGCAACCCACGTGTCCATGGAAGGATGAATGGAGAAACCCAACTCAGTCTTAAAAGGGAATGAAGTGACCGGGCACAGTGACTCACGCCTGTAATCCCAGCACTTTGGGAGGCCAAGGTGGGTGGATCACCTGAGGTCAGGAGTTCGAGACTAGCCTGGCCAATGTGGTGAAACCCTGTCTGTATTAAAAATACAAAAATTAGACAGACGTGGTGGCAGACACCTGTAATCACAGCTACTTGGGAGGCTGAGGCAGGAGAATCGCTTGAACCCAGAAGGTGGAGGTTGCTGTGAGTTGAGATCGCGCCACTGCACTCCAGCCTGGGTGACAGAGTGAGGCTCTGTCTCAAAAAATAATAATAATAATAAATAAAGGAATCAAGTCTGATACAGGCCACAACATAGACAGACAGTGGCATGATCTTGGCTCACTGCAGCCTCCACCTCCTGGGTTCAAGGGACCCTCCCACCCCAGCCTCCTGAGTAGCTGGGACTACAGGCGTGTGCCACTATGCCTGGCTAATTTTTGTATTTTTTGTAGAGATGGGGTTTCACCATGTTGCCTAGGTTGGTCTTGAACTCCTGGCCTCAAGCGATCTGCCCGCCTTGGCCTCCCAAAGTGCTGGGATTATAGGCAGGAGGCACCTCACCCGGCCTAATTTTCTGTTATGTGAATTTCACCTCAATATAAGAACTAGTCTCTCGTTCCTGGGGTGCCGTGAGAACCAGCTGGGTTCCTTCCTGCATGGCACCTGGCATGGGGCCTGGCCCATGGGGTGTGTAAGTGCCAGCTCACGTGGACCCGTTCTCCCCAGCACAGTGAACACATCCAGAGGTGAACACATCCAGCCACCTGAAAAGGAGTGGGTGTTCTTGGATGCTGGATTGAAATGTGGGTTTCATCCTTGGGAAATGAACCCAGTGCTTGCTGAAACCCGGGTAGGATCTCAGACAAGAGGACTCTGAGCCGCCACTGCAAGAAACAAGCCCCTGGCAATGATATTTACACGCTGTTCATGCATGTTCCAAAGGAGCAGCACCAGAGGGTTTTGCTACTGAGTGCAGAGCGTGCCTGGCTGGGATCAGTCCTGTAGAAAGCGCAGTCTGTGCACAATCACACGGGGAGATCAAAGACCAGCTGCCTTCCCACAATCTCGGAGGAAGATGGTGCAGCCAGGGGACTTGCCTCAAGCCTTCAACATCAGATAAGGCTGAACGTGTCAGTGAGAAGAACAGAGCTGCAGAGTAGCCCTCAGTTACCTCCATTCAACTCCTGACCAACCAGTTTGGTGGTGACGTCGGTTGACTCCTTTATGTTGGATTAACAGGGAGGCTGGTGATGTGGATTCCTTTTTTTTTTTTTTTTTAGGTCTTTGGATGTCATGTTTATGGCTGTGATTTTGAAGACATGTTTATTTGATGATAAAATAACTAGGAAAGGAATTTTCAACAGAGTCAGATTTTTGTAAAAGAATGTGGATGAGATAGGTCCATAAAAGATGAGACCCTCTCTCTGACCTGGCTCCTGCTGAATCTGTCAGCAGCCACAGTGCGGTGCTCTGAAGACGCCTCATCCCAGGGCGCTTGCCCCCATGAGGAAGGGTGAGCAGGTGATCGGTTTTGTTGACAGCGTTTAGAACCCTCATCTTTTAGAGAAACCCAGATGAAAACAGGGAGGGGTGTTGAAAGTGGCTGTGCTCTCCAGATGTAAGCGGGGGCGGCTAGCAGGGGCCGGAAGGGCCCGGCTTTCTAACTCATGGTCAAATGGCTATTTTTGTTCAGAGAGAGTTCAGGGAAAAAAAAATGTCTTAGAACAAAGGACAAAACATGGATAAGATGAACAAATTCACTTTTTATCTTAAATGAAGAGTGACTTACAAAGCTGGTTGACTTGGAGGCCACTTTCTCAAGGCCGAATACTCTCATTCAACAACTTCAGAGGAACCCCTCCCCCCTAAGCCACACAAACATATTTTTTTTAATTTGGTTTAGAGAATATTGGGGGTGGAAGAGGGGAGGTGTAGACAGGGGCACCGTTTCGGCCTTAGAGGCTCTTGGCTAGAATAGAAAAATCAAGTCAATCGGAACAATTAAGTCCTTGAAGTTTTTCTGGTCACCTTCTGGGCAGCTCTGGCCGTCCCAACATGCCATTGCTGGCGGCGTTCATGTTATTTATCCCCACTTCATTCTGCAGAGGCTTTAGGGGGGCTTAGGAAGTGACACCGGCGCAGACAGATAAATTAGAAGTGGGCGAGAAAGATGAGATGAAGGAAAACAAAGTCAGAGACAGGAGGGCTCCGGGCGGCAGGAGGTCCGTGCCCCGCCAAGCGAGTGGGAGAGCACTGAGCCTTCCAGACAGAACAGAGGAGACCCGGCCTGTTTTCCTTGCATGAGCTCAGCCTGCATGCTCCTCATCCCCGGAGGCCCCTCGGGGACCACTCCCTGACCACACCATGCTGCTTCTTGTGAAGCCCCATCTAGATGTCTTCCTGCTGGCCAGGCCACTACACCAGGGAGGACAGGCGCTGTGTCTGTCACCCCTGATTCCCCAGGGCCTGAGTGCTTGATTAGTACTTGATGAATAAATGAATGGATGAATCAGCGGATGAGCAAATGAATGAACATAGTCAGCTAAGAGAATTCACTTCTCCCCATCACCAGGCCAAGGGACAAGCTGGGAGAAGAAAACCATCTGTCTCTACCCCGGCTCACCTGGCCCAGAGCCTGGCTGTGGTTACCCTCTGTCTTGTCAGAGGCATGTGGTGACAGTGTCAGCCTGTCTGGTCACTTGTCATTGCTACAAGCATTTGCAGGTCACCTACTTCCGCACTTTGAATCCCTGCTCTCCTGTGTGTCCTTGGCCAGGCTACTAAACCTCTCTGTGCCTTCATTCCCCTACCTGTAAAATAGGAATAATAGCAGCATCTTCCTCGGAGGGACCCTGGGAGGGCTTGGTAGTTTACATCTGTGCAAATATGCTGGATCGACGCCGGACACATAGTGAGCACAGGCTGGAGCTGACCACTGCCAGCATTTCCACAACCCAGGCCCAACTGTGGGACGCAAAGATGAGTGGACAGGATCCTCCCTGCAGTAACGCCTACAGCCAGTCCCAGACCAGGCCCAGTCCTTAGCCCCCATAGCAGGCCCATCTCTGCAAGCCCACTCAGATGCCCCTGGCCCCTCCACCAAGGAGCAGCCCTAGTCACGCTCCCTCAAGAAGGCGTGAGCGTAACACGGCATTGGCCCCAGTCGCTGTTGTGTGTGTAGGCATGGCTGCTGCTGCCTTCTGACTGCTGTGTATTCTGGTCCCGGGAAGCCCACCTTCTTCCCACCCATGTGCCTTTGCCCAGGCAGTTTCCTCTGTCTGGGTCTCCCTTTCCTTGGCCATGTTAGCAGCCGTATGCAAAGTGGACCCAAGGAAGCCTGCTTCCCCGCCCCATCCCTCCTTCAGAGCAAGCCCTGCAGGGCAGCCAGGAGCTCAGGGCTGAGGCAGAGGGTGAGACCCTGAGAGTCAGGTGGGGGGAAGGGTCTCTGGAGGAGCCTTCAGAAGGGGCAGAGGAGAAGAAAGAGATAGGGAGGAGGGAGAAGAAGGAGAGAGGAGAAGGAGAGGGCTCAGAGGAGGAGGATGAGACAGAAGGAGAGGAGAAGGGGCAGAGGCAGTCGGCTCCGAGGGGTGGGGTGGAAGGGCACCTCCCAAAGGCCGCCCCTGCTCTATGTGCCCTGGGTAAATGTTTGTTAAGTGGATCGAACCGGACTGTATCAACAGAGAACGCAGGGCACACAGCCTGGAAGCTTCCGAGAGGCCCGGGATTGTGTGACTCATCTTCAAGGGGTTCGTCGCATGCATAAGTGGCACCCCTTTACTCCAGCATGAGGGCTGGCCACTGACCTGCCCAGCCTCACCCTCCCTTGGGGGCCTGCTGTGCCCCACAGGCTGCAGGGCCGGGTCCCCGCCTCACCATCCGCTGCTCAGGAGGAGTGGGTGCACAGGAGGGGTGGACGGGGTGTGGAGACTCAAGAGCTGCAGAGAAGGGGGCTGGGGGGCAGGGGAGCAGGGGGTGGCCGGGCAGGCACCGGGAACCCCAGGTTTCCACTCAGGTCATGGGGCAGTGACCGATGCTGGAGGAGCCGGCTAGGGGTGGTCCAGAGAGTGGGAGGTTTTAATTGTGAATTGAGGTTTCCAGAGGGACAGGCAGTTGGAAGAGGAATTATTGGATGGAACATTCCAGAAGGGAAGCATAGGGGAGAGGCTGACATGTTCTGGCCATGGAGAGGGAGGGAGGAAGATGTTCTGGCCATGGAGAGGGAGGGAAGAAGGTCTTTGCAAAGATGAAGTGATCTCGAGAGACATCACTGTCGCTGCAGACTCAGGTGGGGGCAGGTTGGGGGGCGTTGAGCCTGTATCCACACTGTCCATGACAAGGGCAGAGCCAGGTAGGGCAGAGCCAGGTAGGGGCAGAGCCAGGCAGGGGCAGAGCCAGGTAGGGGCAGAGCCAGGCAGGGGCAGAGCCAGGTAGGGGCAGAGCCAGGTAGGGGCAGAGCCAAGCAGGGGCAGGCCAGGCAGGGGCAGAGCCAGGCAGGGGCAGAGCCAGGCAGGGGCAGGCCAGGCAGGGGCAGAGCCAGGCAGGGGCAGAGCCAGGTAGGGGCAGAGTCAGGTAGGGGCAGAGCCACGCAGGGGCAGAGCCAGGTAGGGGCAGGCCAGGTAGGGGCAGAGCCAAGCAGGGGCAGGTCAGGCAGGGGTAGAGCCAGGTAGGGGCAGGCCAGGTAGGGGCAGAGCCAAGCAGGGGCAGGTCAGGCAGGGGCAGAGCCAGGTAGGGGCAGGCCAGGCAGGGGCGGAGCCAGGCAGGGGCAGAGCCACGCAGGGGCAGAGCCAGGTAGGGGCAGGCCAGGTAGGGGCAGAGCCAAGCAGGGGCAGGTCAGGCAGGGGCAGAGCCACGCAGGGGCAGAGCCAGGTAGGGGCAGGCCAGGCAGGGGCAGAGCCACGCAGGGGCAGGCCAGGCAGGGGCAGGACCAAGCAGGGGCAGGTTCCAGCTTGTCCACTGGGGAGAGGATGCCGCCTCCGTGGAAGAGCCACAGTGGAAGTCTCGGAAGTGGCAGGGAGGGTGGGCAGCCCACTCAGGGAGAGCTACATGTCATTCAGTCATTGATTCACCCATTCACTCATTCAGCACACACTTTCTGAGTGCCCAGCATGTGCCCAGTAAGGCCTTGGGTGCTCAGCAATGACCGCACAGACCTCACTCACCCCAGCCTCACTTTCTGCCAGTGGAGACAGACCTCGAACAAGGCAAGTGAGCCAGTGAAAGCGGAATGTGCTCAGGGGAAGGTGCAGTTTCAGGCCCAGGGAGCAGACCCAGAGAAGAACACCCAGGTGCCAGCAAGGGCTAGGGCCCTGGGGCAGGAGTGTGGCCGGTGTGTTTGCAGAGCAGATGGGAAGTGCATGTGGCTGCAGTGGAATGAGGGGTGGCGAGCGGTAGGAAATGAGCTCAGGGAGGCGCAAGGACCAGAGAGGGCCAGGGCTTCAGAGGTTCTGGCGAGGACTCATGTTTGGCTGGGTGACCCAGGAGCCTTTGGCGGGCTGTGGACAGAGGAGGTGTTGGTGCAGCTCAGGCCTGTGCAGGGTTCCTCCAGCCGCTGGGTCGAGATGAATGGGAAGGCACAGCATGGGTGGAAGCATGGGGCCAGGTGGGAGCTGCCCCGGCCATCCACGGAGGCCACGAGGCATGACCAGAACCTGCTAGTCTCAGAGGGCAGGTCTCACAGGCCTTCTTCACAGGCTGGCTGTGGGGTGTTGGGGAAGGAGAGGAGTCAAAGAGGACCCCCACTTTGGCTGTGGGAGATGGGGCTGGCTGCAGGGGAGCAGGCCGCCGGGAGGACTGGAGACTCTGCCTGGGGCAGGGGTGCGTGAGGATACCCATTAGCCATCCCAGTGAAGGTATGGAGAGGATTTTTGGATGACAGGGTTTGGGGTTCAAGGCAGAGGTCCTGGCTGCCAACATAAATTCAGGACTCATCAGAGCATGAGTGGAATTTACAGCCATGTTCAGGATGACATCACCAAGAGTGATCCCAGACGCTTGTCACTGTCTCTTCTCAATTAATGGCGTCTCCTTGGGGGCAGGACCACTTTTTGCTTTCTCTACACTCTTGGCCCCAGCCCGACGCCGGGTAGGGACTGAGGAGGCCCCTGGCCCCAGCTGGTGTGATGAATGACTGGCTCCGGAGACTAGTGCGTCAGAAAGTAATTGGGTCTCAGCTTGCTGCAGAACATCACAGTCAGACACCTCACCTCGCACCCTCTCGTACCTCCCCTTCCAGGCCATTTACCTCCCCATTGGACCCAAACCGCCTTTATCACCAGAACTGGCACTAAGGAAGGGAGCCATGCGAGGTGCATGATTATAGAGTTCAAGGAATTGATTGTTTCTTCTGGTGCAGTTGTCTAAGTTAATAAATTTTAAGCAGATCTATTTTTGAAAGGAGGCACTTGACTCCATCCCTATGGTGACAATATTTCCCAAACCCGGGGCCAAAGACACCACCTGACACGCGGGCTGATGGATGGCCAAGGGACGTGGCAGAGTATTTGCAGCCGGGGCTGTCTGGCCTCGCCGCTCATTTATTCCTCCCGCATGCCAGGCAGGATATTAAGAACTCGCAGGCTTCTGTTATCTCCAAGCGTGTCCGCACTTGTAATGGGTTGACTTCAGTAAACCTATTTGGGAGGATATTATCTCTGGCTTGTGTTACAGTGATGGGAAGGAGGGGGGCTCTAGGAAACGAATATGCGACTCTGACTAGGTTTTTCCATTTTCTGCCCATCATCTGCAGCCAGAGAGAAACAACTTCCCGTGGAAGGTGAGGTCGCTGCCGAGGAGGCCGGCGCGGCAAGGCGGGTAAGCCCGCCCGGGCCAGGCGCCAGTCCCAGCACTGCTACTTCATAATCATCACAGTGAGCTCTAAGGGAGCACTTAAAAGGTGCCAGGCCCCATGCCAAGCATCTTCTATGAGCCACCTCATCAAGACCTCCCAAATTCCCTGGGAAACAGGCATTGGCATTATCACAGCTTTGCAGATGAAGAAGCTGGGCCTCAGAGAGGCAGAGTCACTTGCCCAGAGAAACACAGCGAGTCAGAAAACTGAGGCCTCACAGCAAATCGTTATCCAGCACTCCCTCTGTGCCCATCCCAGGTGCCCAGCGCGCACTAATCCATTTATTCATCACATCCATCTTTAAAGCTGGCTACTGTGAGTGCTGCAGAGTAAGAACCACATGATGACCAGCCCATATGATGATTCCCATGTGCAGGTGAGGAAACTGAGGCACGGAATGTGCAACTACCTTTCCCAAAGCCGCGCAGCCTGAGGGCTCCGGGTGCACGGAATTCATGCTGTGGCCTCCACCACCTCCATCCCCTCCCTTCCTGAGGTCAGTTGGGCAAAGGCTCAGGGGATGCTGCAGAGGTCACTCTCCCTCAGGGCTCCAAAACACCCCTGAACCCTGAGCAGCTGCCCAAGGGGAGACTTGGGGGGCAACGCTTTGCTGCAGGAAGGTGGACACTGTTCACCCAGCCCCAGGGTGTCCACTGTCTGTGCTGCAGACGGACAATACACCTAGAGAGTGTGTCAGTTGGTGATAAGGGCTCAGGTGAAAACCAAAGCTGTGGAGGGGAGGTGGCCAGTCCATGAGGTATGGACAATTTAAAGCAGGGATTGGCCAGGTGCGGTGGCTCACACTTGTAATCCCAGCACTTTGGGAAGCCAAGGCAGGAGGATCACTTGAGTTCAGGAGTTCAAGACCAGCCTGGGCAACATTACAAGAACCTGTCTCTAGAAAAAAAATGAAAACTTAGCCAGGCATGGTGGTGCACGCGTCTAGTCCCAGCTACCTGGGAGTCTGAGGTGGGAGGATGGCTTGAGCCCAGGAGGTCGAGGCTGCAGTCAGCCGAGATGATTCCACTACACTCCAGCCTGAGCTATAGAGCGAGACCCTGTCTCAAAAAAGAAAGAAAGTAGGGGGTCAAGGGAGGCCAGGCCCTAGAGGAGATGAATTGTTCTATGCGGGGTCTCGGGAGTTCCCTTTTAGGATTTTCCTTCCCTCATCTGCTCCCCCATCAACACCAGAGCTGGGGTCCACCTCCAAGGTGCGCCCTCTGCCCCCACACAGCTCAGAACCTTTCACTCTCAACCTCCCACCTGCGGCGCCCCCTGGAGGGCTCCCTCCCTTCCTGATGGATGCTCAGACCTGATTGCCCACTTCCCAGCTTGAGACGCTTCCAGAGCAACTCGCCTCCCGTAGGACACAGATGAGTCATCCCCTCAGCCAGGCGCAATGGCTCACGCCTATAATCCCAGCGCTTTGGGAGGCCGAGCTGGGCAGATCACCTGAGGTTGGGAGTTCAAGACCAGCCTGACCAACATGGAGAAACCCTGTCTCTACTAAAAATACAAAATTAGCTGGGCGTGGTGGCTCGTGCCTATAATCCCAGCTACTCAGCAGGCTGAGGCCAGAGAATCACTTGAACCCCGGAAGGCGGAGGCTGCGGTGAGTCGAGATCGCGCCATTGCACTCCAGCCTGGTCAACAACAGCAAAACTCCGTCAAAAAAAAGAGGAAGGGAATGGGAGGGGAGGGGAGGGGAGGGGAGAGGAGGGGAGGGGAGGCGAGGGAAGGGCCATCCCCTCAAGCTTGAGGCTCTGCCCTTGTCCACTGCTGTAACTCAGGGTGGGGAACTAAGCTGGGAAGGTTGATGGCGGAGACCAGCCCGGAGTATGATGCCACTTTCTATACCTAGCAGCTGTGTGACCTCAGATGAATGACTTAAGCTCTCTGCACCTCTGGGCTACCTGTCTATAAAAGGGGAAAATAATCCTTCCCCTCGTGTACCTCTCTCTCTGAAGCCCACCACCCCATGTGGGAGGAGGTCCTCAACCTGCTTCAGCAGGGCTTAGGTCCCCATTCCACCGAATGTGTGTGTTGTGCGGTGGGTGCACCTCGCTGTCCGGTGAGGTTCAATGATTTGCCGAGGGCATGCAACCTGCAAGCGCTAAGCAAGCCAAGCCTGTGAGTCTCAGTTTGCCCACAATCCCCCAACCACAGCTGCCACAGGTGAGCAAACCAAAGGCATAAACAGAGCCAGAGCCACCTTCCTAGCAGAAGGAAAGTTCTAGGATGAGGAATAAAATCTCCATCGCGTAGTTTTTTAAGATTCACTGAACCTTCTTGCAGCAAAGCAGCTTACTTTCAAATTAGTCAGCCAGTGTGTGAGTCATTCCTTTGCAAATTCTTGTGCAGAGAATACTAATGTGGGCTGCCCTGTGGATGGGTCACTGCGGAGGCACTCACCAGGGACCATCGCCTATGGCCACAAGCACCCCCTCCCTCCAGGGATGCTGCCCTCACCCCACAAACACAGGGGCTCAGACCTCGGGTCCCCCTCACCTGCTCTGTCTACCCACTGTCCAGCCTCTGCCTGCCTCCAGCAACAGGCCAATTACTCCCCCCAAACTGGAGCCGCCAGGGCCACAGCAGCCACATGAGTTAGGCCCACGCTGACAAAAGAGAAGCGACCCAAGCTGAGGCCTTGCTGCAGATGCCCAAGGCCACAGGTCTGCTTTTCACCAGGAAGTAGAGGGCTGGTGAAGGTCGGTGTTATGGTGAGGGGGCTGCACCTCCTCCCCAACCCAAGTCCTACAGAGGCAACTGGAAGCCTGTGCATGCCCACAGGCACTCATCCACAGTCATTTGCTAACCTGCACTGCCCTGACTGAAGCTCCAGCCACACTCCAGTTAGACTGGGCTGGGGGTGGAGGCCAGGAAGGGACAGTTAGCGCCAAAGGGGAGGAGAAGTTCCGGGAGGGAGGTAGTGAGGGAGGGCTTTCTGGAGGAGGAGAGGAGCTTCAGGAGGAGAGAGCTAGCCAGGAAGCAGAGGGTGAGGTGGGGACGGTGGGGTCATCCCGGTACAGGGAACAGGCGTGCCAAGGCCGGAGTGAGGGGCCACATGCACGGCTGCTGCATGGCTGGAGGGAGGCAGGCCCGGTGGAGCGGCTGGGACTGGGGACGAAGGGCTGTATCCCGAGGCTGTCGGGCTCCAGCTGTGCGCACAGCAGTGGCATGGTCAGGGTGGAAATCCAGACAGCTTGCCTTGGCTCAGAGTGAACGTGAGATGAGGACTGGAGCTTGGTGGCAGAGGGACCTGGGGCACAGTAGGGCCCCTGTGGGTAGGATGAGACCTCAACTGGGACCATGGCCGAGGGATAGAAAGATGATGATGGTGGGGTGGCTGAGGACATGCTGGGGGCCAAGCTGATGGTGCTGTGTGAACCAGAGAAAGAGGAGCACATCTCCAGGGGTCCTGCTAGTCCCAGGCCTGGAGAGGTTCCCATGGAGCCAGGGATGTGGCGCCTGGAGAGGTCCTGGAGCTAGCCACAGAAGCAGCCCAGGAACTGGCCACATCGAGGCCACAGGAAGGCCACTGGAAACACTTTCCATCTGCCTGGCACCGGCCTGAAAGAGAGAGAGCCACTTCATTCCCTGCATTTGACAACAGACAGATCCTAACTGATCAAGGGCCCCCGCCTTGCCCTCCCTGCAGGCAATCCTCAAACACGCATCTGCACCTGCCGCCTCCCGGCCTCTCCACCTGCCACCTCCTGGCCTCTCCACTCACCCCCTCTGCATGGGCTCCCAGTCCTGGAGGCAACATGAGTCCTCTGAAACCATGCTAGCTGCCAGCCGAGGGCACCACAGGAATCCCAGGCTTGGCCTGGGCCACTGGAGTTTCTGCTGTCGGCACTAAGGCAGGCCTTTCCCTGGACTCCCTGAAGATACCGGGAGAGCCCTGTAAAACAGAGATGGTCTCTCCTGCCTCGCTCCCTTCCATCCTGGGCAGCCTAACCAGGAGTAGCCCATGCAGAGGTCATTTCTCCCTGTGGCAAATCTGTCTATCCAAGAATTAAAAACAACCCAAATGTCAGATCCAGCAGGGAGGCCCCAGGATGGAGCATTTGTCTGAGATCGCCTTTGCTCTGGGGCTCCAGAACAATGACTGGTCCAAGGCAACCAGGGAGAGAAGAGGGGGCCTGGGACCCCTGGACCAGGAGGCGGGGCTGCCTCTCTAGGCTCTCCCTCCTCCTCTGTGCAAGGAGTTTGTAGGCCTGGGGAGGGTGGTGGAGAGAGTGGGATGGTGGGCGTGGTCAGATGGGGGTGAGCCCCAGGCAGCCCCCAGGCCCCTTCAGCTAAGTGGCTCTTTCCTGCCAGGAGGATTCCCCTCTTCCTCTACCCGTCCTGTCCGACCCCCCACACCTGGTGAAGCTGCCTGGGACCCTGAAGGGACTGTGGCAGCAGAGGCAGCTGAGGTGGAGGACAGCTGAGGTGGAGGGGGGCTGAGGTGGAGGGGGCTGAGGTGGAGGGGGCTGAGGTGGAGGAGGCTGAGGTGAAGGGGGCTGAGGTGGAGGGGGACAGAGGTGGAGGGGGCTGAGGTGGAGGGGGCTGAGGTGGAGGGGGGTGAGGTGGAGGAGGCTGAGGTGGAGGGGGGTTGAGGTGAAGGGGGGCTGAGGTGGAGGGGCTGAGTTGGAGGGGGCTGAGGTGGAGGGGGCTGAGGTGGAGGGGGCCGAGTAGGAGGGGGCCGAGGTGTAGGGGTCTGAGGTTGAGGGGGCTGAGGTGGAGGGGCTGAGGTGGAGCGGGCTGAGGTGGAGGGGCTGAGGTGGAGGGGTGTTGAGGTGGAGGGGGGCTGAGGTGGAGGGGGACGTTGGTGGAGGGGGCTGAGGTGGAGGGGGGTTGAGGTGAAGTGGGGCTGAGGTGGAGGGGGCTGAGGTGGAGGGGGCTGAGGTGGAGGAGGCTGAGGTGGAGGGGGGTTGAGGTGAAGTGGGGCTGTGGTGGAGGGGGCTGCGGTGGAGGGAGCTGAGGTGGAGGGGGGTTGAGGTGAAGTGGGGCTGCGGTGGAGGGGGCTGAAGTGGAGGGGGGTTGAGGTGAAGTGGGGCTGCGGTGGAGGGGGCTGCGGTGGAGGGGGCTGAGGTGGAGGGGGGTTGAGGTGAAGTGGGGCTGAGGTGGAGGGGGCTGAGGTGGAGGGGGGTTGAGGTGAAGTGGGGCTGAGGTGGAGGGGGCTGAGGTGGAGGGGGGTTGAGGTGAAGTGGGGCTGCGGTGGAGGGGGCTGCGGTGGAGGGGGCTGAGGTGGAGGGGGGTTTAGGTGAAGTGGGGCTGAGGTGGAGGGGGCTGAGGTGAAGGGGGTTGAGGTGAAGTGGGGCTGCGGTGGAGGGGGCTGCGGTGGAGGGGGCTGAGGTGGAGGGGGGTTGAGGTGAAGTGGGGCTGCGGTGGAGGGGGCTGCGGTGGAGGGTGCTGAGGTGGAGGGGGGTTGAGGTGAAGTGCAGCTGAGGTGGAGGGGGCTGAGGTGGAGGGGGCTGAGGTGGAGGGGGCTGAGGTGGAGGGGGGTTGAGGTGGAGGGGGCTGAGGTGGAGGGGGCTGAGGTGGAGGGGGGTTGAGGTGAAGTGCAGCTGAGGTGGAGGGGGCTGAGGTGGAGGGGGCTGAGGTGGAGGGGGCTGAGGTGGAGGGGGGTTGAGGTGAAGTGCAGCTGAGGTGGAGGGGGCTGAGGTGGAGGGGGCTGAGGTGGAGGGGGGTTGAGATGAAGTGGGGCTGATGTGGAGGGGCTGAGGTGGAAGGGTCTGGTTCCCTCAAGTCTCTGGGAGGGTGCAGGAGGTACCAGAGGACACCTGGCCGGGTAGGAAATGTGAACCAATCCCACAAGTCTGAGCACAGACTAGGTGCAGTTTTCTTGTATTTTTTTGTTGTTGTTGTTTTGTTTGTTTGTTTGTTTTTACCTTTAGAAAAAGGATGAGAGCCTTAAGCATTAAGGCCATTCTGACAAAAAGTGAGGAAGCATCTGTCTGACCCCACGCCCCACCCAGCCTCCCCGTTCTGTTGCCGCCGCCAGAGGCACGGCCGGATTTGATCTCTGCCTGCTCCTCTGTCTTGTTTCATTAGCTGACTCTGTTTGAGGGTTTTATTGTTTTGGGTTTTTTGTTTTTTTTTCTTTCCAAACAGGGTCTCGCTCTGCCACCCAGGCTGGAGTGCACTGGTGTGATCATAGCTCACTAAAACCTTGAATTCCTGGGCTCAAGTGATCCTCCCACCTCGACCTCCAGAGTAGCTGGGACTACAGGTCCACCATGCTCAGCTAATTTGTTTTTTTTTTTTTTTGGTAGTGACGGGCTCTTACTGTGTTGCCCAGACTGACCTCGAGCTCCCAGACTCAAGCAATCCTACCTCGGCCTCCCAAAGTTCTGGGATTACAGGTGTGAGCCACCGTGCCCGGCCTGTTGGAGGTTTTTAAAGCACACACACATACACACACACACACACATACACACACACACATACACACACACATATACACAGACACACACAGACACACACACACAGACACAGACACACACACACACAGACACAGACACACAGACACATACACACACACACACACACAGACACATACACACACACACACATACACACACACAGACACATATACACACACACAGACACACACACACAGACACACAGACACACATACACACACACACAGACACACAGACACACATACACACACACAGACACACATACACACACACACAGACACACACACACACACATACACACACATACACACACACACATATACACACACACACATATACACACACACACATACACACACACACACACACACACACAGAGGTCTCACCCCTGAAGCTTCCACTTCCCAGTGATGAAACTGACAGATTTTAGCTACAATGCAAGTAACCCAAGTAAAATTGGAAACTCTTCCGGGGACAGGGTCAACACGAGTGGCATTTTCACCCGGGGGCTTGGGCACCACGCTGGTCTGATTTTCCCTTCTCTGTGGAAGGGTTCCTGTCACCCCTTCTCTGGCGCCTATTATGGGTTTAGCTGTCCTGGTGTTACCCAGGGCAGAGGCCACCTCCGATTTTCAGGGTCAAACTCACACCACTTGGAATACCTTCAGGCAAATGACTTTTCCCTTCTTTGAAGGTGGTTTTCTTTTTTTTTTTTTTGAGATGGAGTCTCGCTCTGTGGCCCAGGCTGGAGTGCAGTGGCGCGATCTTGGCTCACTGCCAGCTCCAGGTTCATGCCATTCTCCTGCCTCAGCCTCCCGAGTAGCTGGGAATACAGGCGCCTGCTACCATGCCTGGCTAATTTTTTTTTTTTTTTTTTTTTTGTATTTTTAGTAGAGGCGGGGTTTCACCGTGTTTGCCAGGATGGTCTCGATCTCCTGACCTCGTGATCCACCCGCCTCAGCCTCCCAAAGTGCTGCGATTACAGGCGTGAGCCACCGCGCCCAGCCGAAGGTGGTTTTCTTAGAAGCACATCTCCAGGAGGAGGACTGCTTAACAAGGGGCATCTGGCCTTTGATAACTCTTCCTATGTGCTTTCCGATTGTATCACTTTCAAGTCCTCCGCTGCCTTGGTGACAATTTCATCACAGCACTGGGGTGTCATTACGTGCAGAATGATCTGATATCTCAGTACCAGTACTTTCCCAGAAAACAGAGAGCCGAGGTCTGTTTGGTTTCTTCCCTTCATCTCCGGAACCACCTTTTCACGGCTATTTGTATTCAATTACGCTACATAGACGTGCTTATTTCTATGATTCCTGCCCTAACACAATGGCACTTTCATGCGGTTCAACCCAAAACTAAAGATGTAAGTGGCAGGCTGCAACAGACTATTGAGAGAGCAAAGACCAAATGGCCATTTCTCTTTCCCTCTGGCAAGAAATCCTGAGATGACTTTTCAACATGACATTCAATTTTAGGAAATTAATTCCATCCTCCGACCTGCTTGTTCTTCTAAGTCCGGTGTCAGCCGAACAGCGAAGCAGTCAGGTCTCTGAAGCATCTGATATTGCAGGGGCCAAAGGGGCTGCACGACTCTGGTTCATCCCATAATTGTCTGTTTTTGTCCGGCTAGGCAGATGTCAGGGAGCCTTACAGTGGCTTTCTAGCTTGGAGTGTGTCCCCAAAACCCTTATCTTCTGCAGCCTCTTCCCCAGCCCAGACATGCCTGGCCCCTTCCCTGGAGCTCTGGGCTGGAGGCCAGGAGCCCTGGGCTTTCGTCCCTTAAGGGCGGGCACTGGCCAACAAGCATGAGGGTAAGGAAGAAAGGAAGAGGAGAGTGACATGCAGGCTTCTGACGAGACCCTTCGTAATAGCTTGACAGCAAAGCACAGTTATTGTGAACCATACTTATTTAATGAACTCTTAATGAAATACAAATCTTGATTTTTTTTTTTTTTTTTTTTTTTTTTTGAGGCAGAGTTTCGCTCTTGTTGCCCAGGCTGGAGTGCAATGGCACAATCTTGGCTCACTGCAACCTCTGCCTCCTGGGTTCAAGCTATTCTTCTGCCTCAGCCTCCTCAGTAGCTGGAATTATAGGCATGCACCACCATGCTCAGCTAATTTTGTATTTTTAGTAGAGTCAGGGTTTCACCATGTTGGTCAGGCTGGTCTCGAACTCCCAACCTCAGGTGATCCTCCCGCCTTGGCCTCCCAAAGTGCTGGGATTACAGGTGTGAGCCACCACACCCAGCCTAAATCTTGATTTTTAAATTGTGATAAGAGAATCTTTACCATCTTAACCATTTTTAAGTGTACAGTTCAGTGGTATTAAGTACATTTCCACTGGTGTGCAATCATCATCACTATCTGTCTCCAGAACTCATTTCGTCCTGTGAAACTGAAACCCCAAAAGATTAAACACTAGCTCCCTATTCCCCCTCCCCCAGCTCTGGCAGCCGCCATCCTTTCTGTCTCTATTATTTTGACTCCTTCATACAAAGGGAGTCATATTTAACTTTTTGTGACAGGCTTATTTCACCCAACATAATGTCCTCAAGGTTCACCCATGTTGTAGCTTGAGCCAGAATTTCCTTCCTTTTCAGGGCTGAATAGTATTCCATTGTGTGGACTGACCACATTTTGTTTCTCCACCCACCCTTCAGTGGCCACTCGGCTGTATCCACCTTCCGGCTGCTGTGGGTGATGCTGCTGTGATCATGTGTGCACAGATAGGAAGTGTATCTTCAGAGTGTGTGTGGAGTTGGGTGGGTCCAGCTTCTCTTCAATCCTTGGGAGAGGTTTCCAGAGGAGAAATGGAGGTGCCGTGGGCAATGTGTGCAGAGTTGGGAGGAGGTGGGCTCTGGCTCTCCCTGTTCCCTCCCTCTGGTCCTGGAAAGCCTCCCTTTGAGGCTAGCTGAAGGGAGACTCTTGCAAAGGGAAAGACTGGCCTTTGTGTCCAGCTGGAAGTTCCTGGCAGCGTCAACATGCTCCAGGTCAACATGGCCCCTCCCTCCCATAGTCAGGCAGCAGAAGACCCTTTCATCAGGATTCAGGGGGCGGGGCCCTCCAGGCTTGCTTTCACGTAGCCACAGTCCCACTTACAGATGGAAAACCAAAGCCATGGTCCTCCTGGAGGCTAGCCTGCCCCTGTCAGCCCCTCTGTGGTTCCCAGCTTCTCCAGTGCGTTGAGCAGAGATGGCTGCCAAGAGACTCAGATAACAGATGATTCCTCAGACCTGGGCACTTTTCATGTGATTGAATGCCCATTTACAGAAGGGCCAGCTCCGAGTCTGCCAAGGGACGGGCTCATACTTCAACTCCCCAAGGTCCGTCCAGGCTGAGTGCTAAGTCTCCATCAGAAGCTATGAGACTCCGGTCACCTACTTCGGGGACAGAGAAACCTGCCTGTGGGGACCTTTGGCTTCCAGTCCTCTCCACAACCCAGAGCACATGGCACGTTCCCATTGGCACTTTCACAGTGCAGATGAGCAAGCCGGAGCCCAGGCAGCTTGCAGCAAGATGAGCAGGGCATGGGGACTGAACTCAGCTCCGGGGGCAGCAGCATCCCCTCCACAACCCCAGCTGCCTCCCCGGGAGTCCATCAAAGTCCTGCAGAGCCCCGGAGACCCCACAGACAAACCCTGGCAGGGGACGGAGTGAACCATCCCCCCTTAGAGTGCCCCTGTGAGCATCAGGGTCACGGGGCAGGAGGCAGTTCCCCGCCCCCACCTCCCCTCAGCTCAGTCAGTCCTCCCCATCTTCTCATAGCTGCTCACACCCAATGCCACTGCCCCCTGCCAGCTTCTACCCCCACTCCCAAGGATGCCAAGGACCCAGGTTGCCAGGCCAGATGACGCTCCCCCCGGCTCCTCTCATGGCCACCCCAGGCAGCCGACTGGTCCCTCCTGCTGAAACACCTCTTCCTGTGGCTTTGGGACCCGAGTCCCCCTTCCTCTTTGGAGGCCCCTTCCCAGACTTTCTCCGAAGGCCTGGCTCTCACCGTTGCCTCTGAAAGCTGCCACTCTGAGGGCCAGTCCTGGCTCCATGCCCTCCACTCCGGCCATGCTACCGGTGACCTCACCCTCCTAGCACTGAAGATCCCATGTGCCCAAGGCTCTTACGTGCCCAAATTCCAGCTCATACCCAGAGGCCCACCCCAGAATCACAAACCCAGCGCCCCTCTCTCCTGAAAGCTCAGCCTCCACGTATGTGTCCCCCACCTCCCACCTTCTTGAAAATTCTGCCACAACCCACGCACTCCTTCAGCCCACTGCCCCGCCTGTGCCCCCTCGCCTCTGCTCCGGGCACTCTCCACATCAGCTCCTCCGGTCCCCAGCGGGCTGCTCAGGGTGTTTCATGGATCCTTCTGCCTGGAGCCTGCTGTTCCCTGCAGCCGGGGTGCTCCCTTGCTACCCTGGCCCACGTTTGGACAAGAGGCCAGATGTGGACCCCATGCCGCTCCCTCCCAGGTCCCAGTCACAGCCTGTAATATCACTGTCCAATCACATGCCGTGTTCCCCCGGGGTCCCAGGCTCTGAGCTCTTAGCCCTCTGAGATAAGGACGTGTCAGTTATCTCTGTGTCCCTCATGGTGGGACAGGGAGGACATTCAGGCCCATGCAAAGGCCTGCGCTCAGCAGCAGGACTGCAGAGACAGCTCACCAGCAGCAGGAGGGTGTGGGGTGGCTGGGGCACAGTAGCCAGGGCTGAGGGCCTCTTCCCGTCCCTTGAGGGAGGAGCATAGCCTTTATCCAGGGGGCCTCAGGGGCATGGTCGCATCTGAAGCCTTAGGAAAGGTCTGAGTAGAGGCAGGAAGTGGCCTCTGGCCGAGATCGCTTGTGCCTGGCCTCAAGGCCATCTGCTTTCCCACAAGATTCTTGGCCATGGTTGTTCAGGCCACTGTGAGCTTTTTTATGAGGCTGGAGGTTTGTAAAACTTATTAGTTGGTGGAAACTTGCAGGCTGCTGGCCAGCCCTCTGTGGTGGTGTCGGAACCCTGCCCACAGGACACCCACGTGGCCTCTGGCAATGGGGGGAGGCGGAGAGAAGGGGACCCCAGTTCAGGGGTGGTCATCCTCAGCCTTCCACAGACAGGCGTTCTCAGCAGGTACTGGAGGGAGGGGCTGTCACCTCGCACCCACCGGTCCTCAGGACACTCGAACCAAGGTCATGAACACTCGGGAGCCTCTGGGTTGGGGATCAGGCTGGTGGTAGTGCAGGAAGGGAGGACCATCCCCAAACAGCGTGGCCTTTACCACAAAGGAGCAACCCTGGGTTGTCTACTGGACACAGGTTCAAATCCCTGGTCTGCCGCCACCTAGCCATGTGACTTGGGACAAAGGTGGTAAGATTCCTGGTGAATACACTATGGTCCCAGGCTCTGAGCTGAGCTCTCACATAAACAAAGTCAGTTGTCAACAGCCTGTAAGGAGGCCACCATTATTGTCTCCTCTCCAAGTCACATTCCCCTCTGCAAGAGAAGAGCGTGGCACCCACTTTCTTGTGTCACAAGAGAGACACTCGCCTCGCCAGCACCTGGTACACATTAGCCGCCCTGTGGACACGAGCTCTTTCCTTTCCCACCACAAAGCCCTCCTGGAGCTGGCCGCCCCTCTCCGCCTTGCTGGGGAGTTCCCTCAGCAGGAAGGAATGTGCAGGCCCAGCGATCTCTGGAAACACCCGGAGCCTGCAGAACGTGCTGGGCGCGGTCAGCTGTGTGAGATCTTGGCCCCCAGGCCTCTGGACGCACTGGATTCCCTGGAACAGTTAGCAAGACACAGGGCAAAGGCCTTTCTCCTTCTGTCGGTAATCAAGACCATCTGAGGACCCACGGGGCGCTCACATTCTACCTTCCCTGACTTGGCTGAGGGCTGAGAGGGCCTCAGGAAGGGCAGAGGGAGGAGGGAGAGTGGATATAGGCCCGTCTTTTGGACTAGATGGAGGAACCGTGTGCTCGCTGGCAGGCTGCTGGCAGAGGTCAGGAGGTGTGGCTCTCCCCTGAGCCCTGCCATGAACTGTGTAACTTTGGGCCAGGCCTTGTCCCTCTGGGCCTCAGTTTCCCCAAGCTGGATGTGTTGTCCCCCTGCTTCATTCACAATTACCACCAGAAAGACCAACACCATTCTGCAAGACTCAACGGGGTGATGGATCAATCAGGAAAAAAAAAAAAAAAAAAACACCACAGATCACCTAGGGCTCAATTAACGGGAGCATGGTATTCATAGCTGGGGAGGTGAGAGTCGGCTGCAGACTGTACCTAGGCACTAACACTCAGTTCTGGGAGAAAATGACAACTGACGCCTGTTTAGGAAAGGGCGCTGAGGTGGGTCTTGCAAGGAACAGATAGGAGAAGCCCTGAGACTTGGTTTGGAGGAAAGAGGCCCAGAAGGTCATGATTGCCACCTCCAGATGTGCTGTGGCCCAGGAACAGTACTAGAAAGCCCTAGAGCCCTTTCCTAGCTATGAGAGCTCCTCCACAAAGGAATGAACGTCCAGTGAGGTAGTGAGCTCTCTAGTCCCAGAGGTAAGCAAGTCTCTGGGTGGGCATCTGGGACCTTGTGAATGCCCCAGCAACCTGGCTGGGCTTACCCTGAGGGGCTAAAGGAAGTGGTTGGGCCTTTCGGCCCCGTGGTTCATGCAGCCTGCAGTGTTCCTCTTGGGGAAGGGGCCACTGATGTTTCTCCAGCCATGGAAGTTCCTGGTAGACCTCACAGATGCTTTGATGGTCCAAGCAGGTACCTCTGAATGCCACATCCTTGGGCTCCAGGCTGGGAATGCAGGGGAGGGGACTTCTTGCACCCTGTCAAGGCCTCAGGTTCCTCCTGGCTTTCCTGCTCCAGCCCAGCAGCTCACCAGGCCCAGTGTCACCGACATAGGGTAGTTCTTAAGACCTTGCCTGCTGCCTCCCTACAGCATTCCTGTCTCTACCCTCCTCCAGATGCTGTGCTTTGCTGGCACAGGGCCCACTGCCCATGCCCCCTCTACCCATCCCCTTCCTGAGGGGCCTGAGCTCTCCCAGCACCCTCAGAGCCACCCTGGGTCCCTCAGCGTGAGCCTTGTCCAGCTGCTCTTTCCTGGCCTGGGGGTGTGGGTTTGTCACCTCCAGGACCCCATGGATGGGCAGGAGGACCCATCCACCCAGAAGGCTGCAGCTCCCTCCTCAGGGCCACACAAGGAAGTTGGGGCAGAGCAGATCGGGGCCCCTCTGGCTGGGGACCTGGGCCCCAGCTCAGCATCCCCTGCTCTCCTGGCCCCAACCCCCTGCCCAGCTGCCGGGGGCCTAATCCAGGCCTGTGGGAAGAGGCCCTGGGTGGAGGCGGACATGATAAGGAAGCCGCTGGGATGCCTGGACGCTGCAGATGCGGCTCTGGGCTCCTGCCTCAGGCAGATTTGACAAACTTGCTAAACTGCAATTCTCCATGGCTTAGGGGAGCTGGGCTCCAGCCAGCGTGTGCATTATCCTCAGCAGCTGCGGGCTGTGGCGAGCCAAGGGGCGGAGGCCTGGCCAGGCAGAGGCTCCGAGGCCAGCCAGGCCTCCTAACCCTCCACCCTGGGACCCAGCGACTTTGGGGGGGTGCCATTCCCAGAGGTGCCGAAAGGGGCTCACACATGCCAGTACCACGAAGGCCCAACTAACAAAGGATTTCCAACCAGGAAATAGATTTCCTGGGATTCTGTAGACCAGAGTGGGATGAAAGATGGCTTTGTGCTAGAGGCATGCGGCCAGTGAGTGGGTACTGGAAGTTGAACCCTGCTCTCTCTGCTGGGGGCTGCACCCGCCATGCTCTGGGCTGGGCCGCTCACAGGCACTTCCTCCAGGCTGGGCATGACCTTGACATTGCCTGGAGTTTCCGGTTCTAGGGGAAGGAAGGGGCCTCTCAAACGGCCAGGCCAGGCAGGAGTACGGGCTTGGGCTTCTGTGTCAGGGAGGTGGGAGCTGTGCTGCTGCGCTCCCCGGGGCACCCAGCGCCAGCAGCATGTCGGGTGGAAGGAGTATGGGCTTCCCAACTTCCAACGTCTCCAGGGCAGGTTCCAGGCGGACACCATGGCTGTCGGCCAGGGTTGCCCCCTGGCGTGAGGCACACAGATTCTGTGGATGTTACCAAACTGGTAGAGTTAGTGATCCTTAGGAATGGAGGCTGTCACCTCACCCCATGGGGTGGGGAGAGCTTCGGGAAGCCTAGCATGTGGATAAGGGTGGGCGCAGAGCAGGCTTGAGGAGGGAGGCTGGGCCGGGTCTTCACCACAGAGTCTGTTTTGACACTGGAGCCTCAAGTGGAATTCTGTACTCTGGACAATAAATTTCCACACACGTGTGCAGAGAGCAGCGTTTCTGCTTCTGGCTGCTCGTCTCCTAGAATAGCTGTCTTTTTTTTTTTTTTTTTTTTTTTAGATAGAGTTTTGCTCTCGTTGCCCAGGCTGGAGTGCAGTGGTGTGATCTTGGCTCACCTCAACCTCCACCTCCCGGGTTCAAACGATTCTCCTGCCTCAGCCTCCCGAGTAGCTGGGATTACAGGCGCCTGCCACCACACCCAGCTAATTTTGTCTTTTTAGTAGAGACGGCGTTTCTCCATGTTAGTCAGGCTGGTCTCGAACTCCTGACCTCAGGTGATCCACCCGTCTCGGCCTCCCAAAGTGCTGGGATTACAGGCATGAGCCACGCACCCAGCCGAATAGCTGTCTTTTAATTACACGGGAAGGTCACTAGGAAAAAAGAGAGGTAAAAAAGCCAGAATCACTAGAAACTCATCTCCATGCCTAGAACCTCGCAACAAAGTAGCTGAGAGACCAAGCAGGTCCAGGCCAGTGCTCCAGCCAGGCAGGAGCTGGAGGGACAGGGGTGTGAGGGCCACAGTCATGGTCCCTCCACCCGCAGTGTGGTTTGACAGATTGTGGAGACTGTGAGCACCTTCCTTCCATATGGCTGAGCACCCAGGCCCTGGGCTTGGCACTGGGAACAGCAAGTCAGCAGCCCCAGCACCCTGTAAAGTCCAGGGGAGGGGGGCACATTGGATCCCATTAATCACACAAATTTTGCATTGCAGTGTGAGATGCAGGTGAGTGTTGTAGGCCTGGAGTAGGGGAGTGCCTCCGTCAGAGAAACCATGGAAGGCTTCCCACAGGAAGCAAGCAGCACTGGAGCTTTGAGGAAAAGTGGGGAGTAACCAGGGAGCCTCTTCAGAGTCCAAGTAACTCTTCAGGATGACCCGGTCACAAAAGACTACACCCAAAGAAAAGTTGGCTGCGTTCCCAGCCAGCTGAACTGCCTCCTCTTCATCTGCGCTCCTGCCTCCCCCACGTTTGTTTAGGCTGTTCCCCCACCCACAATGCCTTTCCAGGACAGAGCTTCACCAACCTTAGTTCTGACTTTCTGAGCCACAGGGAACCACAGTTGGAAGAACCACAGAGAGGCCTCCTCCAGGGACACCACCTGAGCCTCAGCACTTTGTAGCTGCCTCTTCATCTCAGGCCAGTGTGAGTCGGGTTCCAGCCCCCTTGGAGCACCCAGCATCAACCCCGTGTGCTGGACAGGCTCCGGAAGTGTGCTAGAAGGCAGGGTCAATATTGCCGGCTTTTGGGGGATAGTCGATAATGACTGAAAGTGAGTAAAATATTCTCCTTTCTCTCCCTGTAAGGGGAATTGGAAAATCGGATTTACTGGTCAAATTAACAAAATATGCATTCTCAGTTCAACCCCACTCCTGGGACTAGTCGCTTACTTAAAAATACATATTAAAAATACAGTGAATCATCTCCACTATGTAAAAACAACAGTGTGAAGCAAATGTGCATGCATGTAGCCATGGGGCAAAACCCATAACAAAAACACCCACCCTGGTCATCTGCCTGCGGCAGGGTCTTATGGGGTCTGAATTTCCTTCTTTGTGTTCATATATTTCCCACCTATTTCACAGTGAACTGATTCCTTTTAAGGTAAAGAGAAAAGATAACATTTTAAAATAAAAGAATAAGGTATCAATATTACTAATTGCAGTTTTAATGGTAAGAAGTGCCCCCGGCCCATTTCTCCTTCCCCACTTTGAAAGTGACAGGGTCTCAGGCAGCCCTGTTTCCAGGCAGACGTTTCTGCACACGGCTGCACACACGCAGGCAGGACGTTTGGTCTCCTGCTCTGTTCACTTAACATTAAAGATAAGCATCTCTCCCCACCAAGCCTTCATAATTACGGTGGTTAAGGGCTGCAGCATCTTCCTCCCGGCAGCCTGGATTCTCGCTTTAAATTCGGCGGGGAGAGTGGCAGCCTGCAGAGCTATTAGAGGGGAGTGATTGATGGTTCGCTTGGAGCAAGGCTAGCTCAGCTGCACACCCCCGGGAGAGCGCGTTGGCCTTATTAATCCTGTGTACCTGTCTGGCCTGGGAAACGGGTGTGTCGTGTGCCCCCAGAAAAAGCCCTGAGCTGGCCTTCGCCCCCCCAAACCCAGTGGCGAGCATCTCAGAGCCCAGCCAGGGTCCCAGCCGGGGGACCGCAGGTTGCTTGCCGTCACACTCGTTTTTCTCCCTGGCGTTCAAGGTCCTCTCAGGGTTGATCTGTTGCACATCTCCAGTTGGGTCCCTTGTTTCCGCAGCGGGCACTGTGGGGTGTCCTCACTGCATCCCCTCATGTCAGGACCCTCCAGAAATCCCTGTACACACACAACTGTAGTCAGTATCTGTCTGCTTAACCTCTCATCCATTCCTCCACCCTTTCCCGTACTAACCAAACGGCAGGCTGTGCCTTATGCAAGAGCCCTCCAGGCCCCAGAATAGAGCTCCCCAAAGGGGAGAATTCAGGAGGAAAATGGGCGGGCACTCAAGAGTTTCCTCTTCTTTCCCCTAAATCTTACTCTTCCTCTCTTTTTTTTTTTTCCATCTCAGAAAATGGCACCAGCACTCATCCAGTGGCCCAGCTGGGTCACCCTCTTGTAACAGCCCCCGGGCCAGCCACGGTCAGGCCAGCATGAGGCTGCAGCATGGCCACTTCTCAGCAATTCTCAATCCCCCACTCCTCCACTGGGACAGGATCAGCAGCGTCCCAGCTCCCCTGCCTGCCTATGGCAACTTGGCTCTAATCCCCTCCTCTCTGCACTCAGGAGCACAGTAAAATGCCAATCTGAACACACTTAAAAATAAATAACATTGCCCTTACAACAAACTCTAAGCACCTTACTACATCCGCATGCCCACCCTCTGGCCCCTTTCCCCCTCAGTCTCCATTGCAGAGATGGACTCCCTCGCACCTCCTGCTCGGAAGGAAGGAAAATGAGTAGAAGTAAACGCAGGGCTGGAGATGGCTTGACTGGCTCGTAAGAACCCGTTGTTAAATTTTCAAGAGATCTTATGAGCTGTTTTTTAAACATTTGGCAGCTTGAACTAGCCATGGTGGGAGTATGTACACCAGGAAATTGGCAAACACCACAAACCAGGGCTTTAGTTCAGCACCAACTCAACTCCCAGTTCTTCCCTCACTAGCCCCAAATTCAGCGAGGAATTGTGGGCTCACAGAATTGGAAAGGGTCTTGAATCAGCCCTTCTCGTGAGAATCCCATTTCACTCATTCATGCACACCATTCAGTCATTCAGCAAACACCATCTGACTATCTCCCCAAGTTGGGCTCTGTGCCAGGCACTGGGCTGGCCTCAAGAGCTCACAGTCCACGGCACATGCTGCTCATGTATATGACAACGTGGTAAAGCGCTTTAACCAAGGGACGGCCAAGGTTGGGTTGGGGGCCTGGAGGAGGTTACTTACTGAGGACATAAGGGAGGCCCTGCACTGATTTTAACATGACTCAAGTGATTTAAACTTTCAGAATTTGTTCATATTGCCTCTGTGGGCCAGCACATGAGCTTATAAATTAGGAATGATATTGGAGGCAAGTTACAGCAAACTCAATCGACGTTGGCTTAAACACACGAGACTTTTTTTTTCTCACTTAGCGAGAAGCCTGGAGGTGGACAGTTGCTGGTGTTGGTTCCACAGCTTCATGAAGCCCTGGGGATCCTGGGCTCGGTCTTCTCCCTCCCAACTCTCACTGCCTGCAGGATGTTAGTGGGCTCCCACCCCCGCATCTGCGGGTCGAGGGCGGTCGGGGCAGCAGGAGCCCTCTGTCTCCTGTTACCAGGGGCTTTGGTTGCCGCTTTCACTGTCTGCTGGGTGCCCCTGGAGAGAGGCTGAGCTGCTTCCTCTCTGAGTCCCTGAGCCCAACCCCCAACCCCCGGCCAGGTACAGAGCAGCATGTTTGCCTGAGCTAAGCAAACAATGCCACCCTATCATCAGAAGGCTGGCAGGGCAGCCGGCTCGTGGCCGCCTCTCTGCCTGAGGAGTGAGATATGCTGCCGTCCTCATCGGTAATCAGCTACCTAATGAGCTACATCGTTTGGCTGTCCAAGCTGCTACCTAGCAGCTGGCTGGGAGCCTGCAGAAGCCCCATTAACCTTTTCAGTTCTTGCAAAGAGCACATTTACCAAAGGATGAGGGATCTCGGGTCCAGATGGGCCAGCCCAGGACCAAGGCAGGAGCCTGAGAATCCATCACCCCGAGAGCCATGACAGCACCATCTCCAAGTCTCATGAGCTCGCCTGGAGAAAGGGGCGGATGAGAGTAGACACCTAGAGTATCCAGCAGGTCTTAGTTGTCAACGTCGGGATCCCTATCTTGAATTTCATCAGAATGGGGCTGCTCAGGGGGTGCCCGAAGCCTTGTGAGATCTCCAGGAAACCAAGCTTGACTCTGCCCTTGTGGAAATAAAATCAGCTGACAGAAACACACAAGCCTGTGCCATGCAGGTGCTCAGACGCAGACCCAGAGACAAGGATTCCAGCAAGGGCACGTGGCTTACTTGGGAGGTGATTGCAGGACTGCAGGGAACGGGGAACAAGGCAGGGAGGAAGGGGCCAGCCCGGGGAGCTTCATCAAGCTGTCACTGCTTCCACAATGGCACTCCGTCCCAGGGCCTCTGGACCTGGGGTGGGCACAGCTTGGAGCATGCTCCTGAGGGCTCACTGCTTAGAGCTGTTCCCAAGAGACAGGATCTAATTCTCTGGCACTTTGACCTGCTCTGTGCACAAGAGTGCCTCGGGGAGGCATGGTGTGTGATGCCAATGGGATGTCAGACCAGAGGGCAGCGAGGGCAAAGAGCGAGGGCACAGGCAGGGCCCCCAGCTGCCCTAAGGAGCCCCTCTGCTGCCGTCACTCTGCTCAGCACCTGGGACGCCAGATTGAGACTCTGTCTCCATGCTCACTGGAGGGTGGTGTTCCCACATTGCTTTTCGTTCATGCTCAGTCTTGCTCAGAAGCTTCTGCAGGGGTCACCCAGGCCCATGCGGGACCTTGGCCACGGGACCTCTGGGGAACATTGCTTTAGCTTTCTGAGCTCTGTGGCATGAGAGGGCAGGAGGTGCTTGGAGTGGTCTCGAGTGAGGAGGCCTGTGGCATCTCCTGCACCCACTCAGGGCCTTTGCATGCACTGTTCCCTCTACCTGGATCCTTTTCCCAGTCTTTATGTATCTGAGTTTCTCCTCGTCTTTCGGGTTCTGCTTGGATTTCAGCTTCTCAGAGAGGCTGTCACGGCCCTCTCTCATTCGACCTCTCTCCGTTACCATCTAGCACATGATCTGATTGCATTTTCTCCAGAATGATCTTGCTTGTTTCCACGTTTATCCTCCAACTCCTCTTCTAGACAGAAAGGTCTAGGAGATTCACATCCCTACCTCCCTTGTAAGGATCGAGGTGTGCCCAGTATCTACGCCCATCCTCGGCATGCAGTGGGGCCTCAGGAAGTATTTGTTGGTGAATTATTGATGAGCCCATCTCTGGGGTTGCTGTAGATTTCTCACGGCAGGGTGCACAAAGGGCCTAGCAAAATGTCCAGCACCTAGTAGGTGCTCAACAAAATGCCAGCTCGGAAAGGGGTGATATTAGCATCATTTTTCTTGTCTAGCCTCTCGATTTTCTGAATAAGGTGACACTGCAGCCTAGAGAGTGTCGGGAACTTGTAGAAGGTCACACAGCACATCCCTGCAGAAGAGGAATCAAGAACCCTGGCATATTCCACGACAGCCCCTCCATTTCTACTTTATCTGGGGTAGCTCAGGTCCCTAGAGAGTCAGCTTCCAGGTTTTGAAATAACAGAAGGAAAGTTATAGCTCTCCTATTCCTCAAGAAAAATTAATTCCACCGCCAGGCATTTGTCCCCCACGCTTCAGAATCTGGGGATCAAATCATGGCCCTGCCTTCGCTACCGCCGCGCTTCAATGTTTCAGAGGTGGATTCTCAGGTAAAATATTGTCATCCCAGTGGCCCTGGGCACAGCAGTGCCCCACGTAATCTCCCTCGACGCAATACAAATGGGATACAATGTCGTCCATTCTGGTTTTAAATGAGAAAGTTGGAAAAACAAAATGCAGAGGTAGGAAGCGGTTCTGATTACAAGGAGCTGAAAGTAATTGCCTTCCGGCAGAAAGCCGGGTGCACCTCCGCCGACGTGGGGGGGCCGCCTGCCCACCCCTGATCCATCATCCCATCGTGCGGACTTTGAATATTAAGTAAAGTTTTATTTATGGTTCTTCTTGCGGGCTTATGACTCTCAAGTGAGGCAGGGATAATAACCAACCCTCTCACACAAAAGTTAGGCTATAAAAAAATAATTAAGGAAAATGTTCCCCACAGTACAGGCAGCTGAGAAGCTGAGTCCTTCTGCAAACAGACTCTGCCGTGGCCTTCATAATGAAAGCAAATTGCTTCTGTGTTGGAAGTGGCAGGCGTGTGAGGAGTGGGAAGTCAAGCCGGCTTCTCCCCTTCTAGCTGCCCCAATGGAGATGGTCCCTGGGGGAGGTCACAGAGCCGGCATCCCTGAAAAGAGGCCCGCCCTCAGTCCACCCCTGGATGAACAAGCCCACGAATGTCAGGAAGCAGCAGAGTTTTTTTTGGGGGGGGGGTTTGTTTGTTTGTTTTGTTTTGTTTTGCAGAAAGTGAACAGTGCACTTGTAGCAGGAGACAATAGAACGACAGGTTGTTTGTCAGGGAATGTCAGCCTGTTCAACTGGCCCCAATTTACCAGGTGGGGAAACTGAGTCTGGGTAGATAAGAGGGATCAGGTTGATTCCAAGTAGCCCAAGAGCAAGCTCAGGATACCACGCATGGGGTGGGCCCTGGAGAGGCAGATTTTGGCTGGAGACCAAAGGCTGGTGTTTTAACACTGCCAAGGTGGCCAGAGGCTTGCCACCATCCCTGGAAGAGCCACATTCTGGGTTCCAGATGAGTGGCCCTTACCACTGTGACCATCCCCACTTCCAGGGCTCTGCTCTGTGCCAGGCACCACGCTAAGTGTTTTCGCCATGTTATTATGACCCATCCTCACAACAACACTGTAGGCTCATCACTGTCCCCATGCTGCAGATGGGGAAACTGTGGCTGCAGGGTTGCTCTGCATGCGCAGAGAGGTAAGGAATTTCTTGTTCTCTGAGCAAGGAGTAGTGGCTTAGACAGGCAGCCAGCGGCCGTTTCTCTAAGTGGATACACATTGCTGAATAGAAGCCTGGTGCATTTTTGCCTCACTTTTCCCCTTTTCTTGTCTTAGTCTTCTGTCATCAGCCAGGAGCCCTGTGTGGATGTTCACTTTAGCAACTTCACGTACTAAATGGTATGGAGCATATATTTCTGTGTTTGGAGCACATGAATTCAAGCAATAAATATTTGCCAAGGGACAACTCCGTGCATGGCAGGAGGGACGCTGCGGGAACAAGAGAGACACAGCAGGTCCCGAGAACGGAGTGGGAGCAGACATGGCATAGCTGTCCCTGTCAGGTAGACAGTGTGTGCAAAGATCCTGAGTGGGAAGGAGTATTTCCCGCCAGTTGTTCTTCTGTCACTGTGTGTCAGCCAGCATTGAGCATTCTGTTTCTGGAAGAGTGTCTGTGTCTGTGTGTGTGTGTGTGTGTGTGTGTTGGAACAGGGGGTGGGGGGCAGTTTGCATGTTCACATATTCAACTGATACTGGTATCAGCACCGTGTTCCGTAGGAGGACACGGGCATAAGAGCTAAGTGCTCTCAGCCCTCTGGAATCATAGCTCTTATCAGGCTTAAAAGTGCTCAAGGAGCCTCCTAAGAAGAGTCCCAACTCCCAGAGTTCCAGGACTGTGGGCCGTGCCTTCCTCCTCACCTCAACACGCAGCTTGCTCGTCTAGAACGCTCTCCTTGCTGATTGTCAAAATCTTCTTCACCCCCAGGAACCCAATGCCAGGGTCACCTCCTCTGGGAAGCTTTCCCTCAATCCCCCTGACTGGAGCTGTGCTCAGGCAAGGAGGAGTGCGTCAGAGGGTCCCAGGCTCACCCTCCTGTGTGAAGGCCCCAACGCCAGCCCAGCACCAGCACCTGGCAGGCCTCCATTAACTGTTTCAAGGGATGGGGCCTATGTGGGAATGAAGACCCCAGGAAGACACAGTCCCCCAGTGACCTCCTGCTAGAAGGACACGCCTTCATGTTGGAGTCTGCAGCCAGCCTGAACCTCTTTAGAGGATGTCGTTAGAACAGACGTGGGCACAGAAGCCTCAGCCCAGCCTGTGCAGCCAGTTCACCCGACTGACTTGCCAGGAACTGGGTGCAGAGGAGTCGCCTGCACGGAAGGACAAGTAGGCTGAGGCTGGTGGTCCCATGATCAGTAACCAAGCAAAGCACCAGTCACAGCCAGACCCCCAATCAAAACCCCCTCCTCATGGGGCCACTCTGTCCCCGTGAGGCAGAGAGGCAGAACCCCAGACACAGGGGCACTTGGGGGATGGGGCATCCTGAGACCCAGCCCAGATGAATGGAGCAGACCACAGAGAACTGGGCATCACTTTTGTCCAGCTCAGCTCTGCTGGGCCCAGCCTGTGCTGTGCCAGGGGAAGGCCTCATTATGCCTGGGTGCAGGGTGGGGCTTCCAAGGCGTTCTAGCCCAGGGAAGGCTGCCTCCATGGCTGTGCACCAGGAAGCCTGCCTGCCTCCCCGACATGTGCTGACTGGACTTTGCCCCCAGTGGCTCTGGACACAGTCCATTCCTCTAGGGGCATGGCCTGGGCCCGTGTGTACATGGGGGAGCGTATGAGTGTGTGCGCAGGTGTGTGCGAGGGTACATGATGTGAGTACACGTGCACGCATGTGCAGGTGTGAGGCTGCTGGAGGGTCTATAGCTTGTAGGTCAGCTCTAGCAGGGTCTCTTGAAGAGCCAGCAGTTGACCCCCTCCCTTCCCCAGAAGCTTCCAGAAGTTTCCTTCATGCCCACCCCTTGCCGCTGCTCCCATCCATCTTGGTCTGCCTCCTCTTTGTCTTCTGTGTGCATCTCCCCATGCACTGGACAGGGCTCTCAGCACTCCTTGCCTCTCAGACTCCATCCAGGAGGCCGGAGACCACTGCCCCTTCTCACGCCTCCAGCCCCAGCCAGCCGCCAAGTTAGCATTGGGGTGAGCCACCGGGCCAGGCCCACCGTGCACGTCTGGTGTCCCAGGTGTGGCCACAACTGGCCGGGTGGTCAGGGCAGGCTGGATGGACTACAGGAAAATCTGGCCACGGCTGCTCTGGGTCCTGAGGCCAAGCGGCCCCCTCCGTGAGAGCCCAGCTGCCTGGCACTGCCACAGAGACAGTTTTTTCGAGATGAGACCAGGCGTCAGTGTTTGGGGGACAAGAGAGGGCTAATACCCATATCCACCCAGCCAGGGAACATTTGATCCACTGGCGAGGAGCAAGGGGCCGTTTCCGGCCTCCCGGGCACCGCTGCTCTCCATCTGTGTGCGTGGCTAATGAAAGCTCCTCAGGAGGCCTGGAGAATTCACTCCCCAATGCCCAGTTGCCTCCTGGAACGTGAGTGGGTGACCAAGGACATTTCGGGCAGGGTGCCCAGCCACCCCTTCTTAATAACCGTGTGGACATCCGTGTCCTGCCCAGACCCTCTGCTGCCCAGGGAGACTCCCGGCCCTGCATGTGAGCCAACCTCCTGCCTCGCCATCTCCAGCCTTGCTCTCCCTCCTACGCTGAAAGGCTGAGTCTGGTGACTTCAAACCTTCTTGCTGTAAAGCACAGTTCTCCAAACATGCTCTCATACGCTTGCCCCAAATGCAAAAAACAGATCAAAATGGCCCAGGAGGCAACGAGAGCAATGCAGAGCCCAGAGTGGGTGCCCAGCATTCCTGCCCCCAGCCTTGGTGGGCCACTGCATCTCTCTGAGCCTCAGTTTCCTCATCTGAGAAATGAGGATGAGGTCATCCTCCTGGTAGAGGTGAAGTTCAATGTCTTGCAGGCCTGGCTTTGTCCTTTGCCTCCCCAAGCTCATGTTCCTCATCTGTAAAACTGAAGAGACTCAAACCCCACTCACCTCTCAGAAGGCCATGTGCTGTTCAGACCCATGATGGTGGCCACGGTCATGTGGGCAGCTGGAGAGAGGGGGCCAAGAGCCTAGGAGAGGTAGGGCCAAGGGAGTGAAGGTTGAGGGCTGGGGGACTACCACAGGTGCTCCCCTGAGGAGTCAGCTCTCTGCAGCCCATCTCCAAGATGCCTGAGGTAGGCCTGGGAGGCATGAGGGTGACCTCAGCACTTTTCACCAGCCCTGCCCACCTCACAACCCCCTGGATGCCTGGAGATGCAGGCCAAGACCGTCTGAGCTACTGGCATAGTCTGTACTTACCTCCCTGAATTCTTCCTGTGTCTCATGAGAAGGAGAGGCACAGTCTCACATCTCCAAAGCCAGAATGATGAGGGGGTCCACTCTGACCCTGAGCTCTTTTTCTTCTTTGTCAATAACATAAGGAGGGCACCAGCCTGTCTGACCCTAGAATCTATCACTCTGCAATGCCTGTCTGGATGGCTGCTGACCTTCACCCAGAAAGCCAAGGCTGTTGAGATAACAGTACCAACTCAAAGAGAAAGGAAAACACGGGATTGCTGCAGCAAGGGGCCAGGCAGCATTCTGGTCCTTGGATGGGGATCTGTGGGGGAGGTGTCCCTGGGCACAGCACATTCCTTCCCTGTGCAATGGAAATCCCTGCCCCCAGGTGAACACAGTGAGAAGGGCTGGAAAACTGAGAGCAGGGACTCAGCCAGGCTGGCTCTGACCCACTCAGTCCTCCCTTACCTGCTCTGTCTGTCCGGATCCCACTGAATGCTCAAGTCACTAAAGCACTACCATTTACAGTCATTTACTAAATGGATGGTCCACACCTGGGCAGTTTGTCCCTGAGGCAGGGTTCATCCTGCTGTTTCTGAATGAGAACTTTCAAGGCTGGGCTGGGGGAATAGAATTTTCTAAAGTTTTCCAGGTGATTTTTCCACAGCCAATGAGATCTGGATAAGGGTCCATGAGTCTACATGCTACCACATGCACCTGGGAAAGTGCAAGGGCGAAAGCCGGGCTTTAGGTTTGGAAAGCTCTGGGGAAGCCTGGCTACCCCGAGGATGTCCCCTCTGAGAGATTTTAGGTGAGTCACCTCTCTGGGCTTTCAAGAGCCAGCCCAGTAGCACTCTCCTCTGAGATGGAACCATTGGTCTTTCTCCCGCCTTCCCTCTGTCTCTGCCCCGACACTGCCACTAAGGCACTCAGCACAGTGAGTGTTGCTTCCTGTGGAGTGTGAGCCACCGACTGCCACCACCACCAGCTCATGCCTCTTCTGTGCCAGATGAGTCAACTGCCTTGAGTAATCCTCACAGCAACCACCTGCCATTCTGCCCACTTTCCTGGTCAGTAAACAGTGCCTCACACAGACTTGCAACCTGGCTGAGTTGCAGCTCAGCTCCACAGACTCAGAAGCAAGTCAGCTTTTGATCACGGAACCTCCTGGAAGGCACAGTCCCCAGACTTCACCCTCCCACCCTCCCTCTCTTCCTCTCGCAAACAGTTGTTCAAGGTCCGCTGTGTGCCAGGCATTGTCCCGGATGCCAGGGCTGTGAAGACACATTAGAATGGCCTGCCAGGGGAGACAGATGCTGGGGCAAATGCTCCCAGGACAGGGTGGCAGGAGCTGGAACCCAAGGGAATTCAGGATGCCATTCAGACTGCAGGGTCACAAGGAGGAAAAGGATGTCTCTTTGGGGGTTGGGTGTGCAGAGACACCATAGAAAAGGCAGAAAGTCTTTTCTTTCCTGGGGCCCCCAGCACACAGCAGGAGTGGCTAAAAGCCTAGAGGACAAAGCAGGGCTTCCAGCCTGTTCCTTGCTCGTCTCAGTTGTTGAAAATCCTCAATTTTATGATTGTACCAGCCAGCATCTGTTTATGCGCTCATCGGAATCCGCGCTGACAATATATTTGTTTAATTTCCAGCAAGAAGGGGAAGATTTGTCAGGGTCAGGGATACGTCTTGCATAAAACATTCTGATTAAACTCTGTTGGCCAGAGAATTACTTTCCCGTCATACTTAGAGAAATCTAGTTGTTTCCTAATTGGAGTCGCTGCCTCGCCAGCGCGTTCACCATTTACAGTTCACTCTCCGCCAGATGTTGCTTGATGTAAATTCCTCCCCAGAAGGGGGCCCCAGGTGTCTTGGGAGAGGTGCTAACTGGCACAGGCCACGGGAGGCCTCTGCGTGGTGAGCTGGAGGAGAGCCAGTGTTCTAATGGGAGGCCAGGAAGAGAATGTCCTTGTCTATAGGGGCCGAGGGGAGTGGTTATTAAAAAACATGGGACCAGGGCCAGGTGCAGTGGTGGCTCATGCCTGTAATCCCAGTACTTTGGGAGGCCGAGGTTGGTGGATCACAAGGTCAGGAGTTTGAGACCAGCCTGGCCAGCACGGTGAAATCCCGTCTCTTCTAAAAACACAAAAAAATTAGCCGGGCGTAGTGGCACATGCCTGTAATCCCAGCTACTCAGGAGGCTGAGGCAGAAGAATCGCTTGAACCCAGGAGGTGGAGGTTGCAGTGAGCCGAGATCAAGCCACTGCACTCCAGCCTGGGTGACAGAGCAAGACTCTGTCTCAAAAACACAAAAACAAAAAAACCATGGGACGAGCAGAGTGTCTCAGTGTCATCAGCTGTCTGACAGGTGAGAGCCCACTTGGAGCCCAGCTGTGCAGCCAGAGATGGGGGGCTATTGCGCTAGCCTGCTGAGGGCTGAGGCAGTCCTTGGCCTTGACAGAAGGGGCAGGCAGACGGGCACTGCAGGAAGCCAGCGAGCAGGAGGCCTTATTCAGCCTTGGATGGGGCAGAGAGATTGCCAAGCAGGCGCAGTAAGGAGCTGTCTGCCTCCCGAGAGGGTTTTGGGTGAGGACAGACTTTGAGTGTGTCTTGAGGGGAGTAAGGGGGAAGCAGGAGGAAGAATGAGGAGCCACCACTTACTCTACATCTGTTGTGTGCCATTTCTTCATATATTTAGCAGTCCTGCTAAGTAGTGGTTATTATGCCTATTTTTCAGATGTGGAAGCTGAGGCTCGCAGAAGTATAGTGGCTCATCTGGAGTAACAGCCAGAAAACAGAGGCACAGGGATGTGAACACAAGACCCAGGATCAGTATACCTGGAGCCTGGCCCACTACACACAGTAAAAACCACAGGAGGGCAGAGGAGGAGGAGGGCAGAGGAGGGGGAGGTCACCACAACCCTTGGTGTGCACCCAGCCACAGGAATACAGAGGTCGCTTTTCACTGTGCAGGCATGGCTCACATACTGACCCTCCCACAGGCCCCCTTCCATGTTCACAGCAGACATTGCTAATCAATCACAGCATGCCTCCAAGCACCAACACCAACAATCAAGGTTGGTAGACTGGACGGACCAATTCGCCATCCTGGGCTAGTTCTTTGATTTTAGTGGCTGAACTGTCCAATACAGTAGCCACAAGCCACATACGGTTACCGGGTGCCTAAAATGGAACTCACAACTAAAGTGCCTTTAAGTACAAACAACATGTTGGATTTCGAGACATAGTCTAACAAAAAAGAATGTAAAGTATCTAATAAATGTCGTGTTGATTACATGCCAAGATGATACTATTTTGGATATACCGAGCTAAAGAAAATATAACACTAATTTCACTTTTCTTGGGTACTTTTTAGAAATGTGGCTTACGTTCGGTTTCCGTTGGACTGCTGTGGTCTCGAGTTCAAGCTGCGCAAACAGCGCCCCTGGTGGCCGAAGCGGGTAAATTCATCTCACCAACGGCCTGTTTTTCTACTGGAGACCCAGGGCAGGTTACTCCACGGTTCTGCACCTGTTTCCTCATCTTTGAAATGGGGACAATAATAGTTCCTATCTCATAGATTGCAATTGAGGAATAGATGAGTTAAAATATGGAAAGTATGTGAAGCAGCACCTGGCACCGTAATAAGCACTGAGTGACTGTTGGCTATGTTTTTATTATAGCATCTTGTTGACTGGGAGGTGGATTGCATGAACTTTTCTCTCCTGGACCTCCCGATCTTGGCCCCACTCCAGAACAGCCTCCACTCCGCAGGAGAGATAGGAGCTGACATCCAGCAGGAAGAGCACAGCTTCCTGCCTTGTACACCGGAAGAGGCCCTACCAGGTCGAAGCCATGAAGCCATCACTGGAGCCACTTCCTATGTCTCACTGATAAGCTTCCCCATCACCCCTCACTGGGGCTCTCGTTCCGACCTGAGCTCTTGAACCCTGAGCCCAGTTAAAATCTCTGGAGTCCTTAAAGACTCTCTTGCTGTTCCCTGACTCTCCCCATAGGGTGGTTGCTGACACTGATCCTTCCAGGAAGCTGCTTAACTCAGTCCCATTTCCCGGCAAGCTCTGAAAGTCATTAAAAATAATAGCAGTTGTGCCTTTGCAGATATAAAGCAAGAATGGCTAGTTTTGGCATTTCTGCAAAGCTCAGAAAACACAGAAAAAATAGTTTTAAGAAAGGAAGGGGGAAAGGCTTTTGTAATTCCACCACCAAGAGTCAGCCACTAGTTACTATCTTCCTAGCTCCCTTTCTAGAGCTGTGCTGTCCAATAAAAATGTAAAGTGAGGCCAGGTGCAGTGGCTCACGCCTGCAATCCCAGCACTTTGGGAGGCTGAGGTGGGAAGATCACCTGAGGTCAGGAGTTTGAGACCAGCCTGGCCAACATGGCGAAAACCCACCTCTATTAAAAATACAAAAATTAGCTGGGTGTGGTAGCATGTGCCTGTAATCCCAGCTACTCAGGAGGCTGAGGCAGAAGAATTGCTTGAACCTTGGAGGTGGAGGTTGCAGTGAACCGAGATCACACCACTGCACTCCATCCAGCCTGGGCAACAGAGTGAGACTCTGTCTCAAAAAATAAAGAAAAGAAAAGAAAGAAAAACAAACTGTAAGTGAGCCACATAGGTAATTTCACAATTCTAGCGACATGTTGAAAAGTAAATTTCACCTGGCTGTTGACCAGGTGGAATTAACTTTAACAATATATTTCATTTAACCCAATGTATTCAAAATATTATCATCTCAATGTATAATCGATATAGAAATATTCGTGAGATCATTTACGTTCTCCTTTTGTACTAAGTCTCTGAAGTCCCGTGTGCTGCTCGCACTCACAGCACCTTTCAATTTGGTCGAACTGCATTTCAACTGTTCAGTACCCAGGTGGCTCATGGTTACCATATCAGACAGTGCAGGCCTAGGGTGCTTTTTAAAGCAAATGGGCAAGTGTTGAGTGTGACAATATTGGACTGTCAAGGCCTGTAGAGTCGGACCCTGCTGGTCCACCCTTGCCCCTGAGCCTTGCAGTAACGAAATCCCTTCCTTCCTCGGGGCCAGCTGCTCCATGCACACCGTATAGAATCCATATACTCTTTCCCAAGAGCTCCACGCATTATTAGGTGGGGAATCATTCGATGTCAGGAAAAGAAAGGGCAAGATAGCTCCATGGTGCCCTGGGTCAACGATGGAGAAGCATGCCTCTGAGAGCCCTCCAAGGTTAAGAAACAGGGAGTCCCCAGCACCCCTCAATCATCCTCATTCACATTGCTGCTGCCCCGTTTTCCACACTTCAGTTTCCTCAGATTTCGTACTCCAGGCAGAAGCTCCAAGACGCCTAGTACTTCAGGTTTGACATCCTGCCAGCTTGGGCTCTGAGCAATGGGCTCCCCGTCCATTGCGAACCGTGTGTCTCCCAAGATGAAAGACTGTAAAAAAAAGATTAAAATAGTTCCCGGGAAAGGGACTGCTTCAGCTGGCCCAGTTTGTCGAGTCCCTGTTTCATCTCTGATGTGAATAATTCATCTCTTCTAAAATGCTGCTGTTAAGTTAGGAGAATCATTATTGCATTTTTTTTTTTTTGATGAGGCACTTTTTAAAAAATCATAAACACCCAGCACATTAAGAGGAGAGCCTGAAGTACGTCATTTAGAGCCATTTGCTCAGGCAGAAAGCAGCGCTCGTGATCCGTGCCGTCAGCTTGTTCCCCAAGCTGACATATCAAAGCTGCCTTTGGTTTCCTCCCTTGCTTAGACTAGGGAGTGTGACCTTGTTTCTTTTGAAGAGTTTGCAGAAGTGGCCCTGGAGAAGGAAACAGCCCGGCCTGGGAAGCAGGCAGCCGGAGAGCAGGCTCTCACTCTCTGGGCCTCTTCCCAATTACCTTGTGAAGACAAGCACAAGTAAACAACTCTGGAGTGAGGCCAGCTCAGTATATGTTCTTGAAGAAGCCGAAGGGTATCTGGTGAGGCTCTGGGGATATGAATAATAATATGAGTAACAGTGACTCATGCCACCATTAATTGATCACTTACTACATGCCAGGCTGCCCACACTAAGAGCTCTAGATGCATTATCTCATTTCAGCCTTGCAATGCTATGAAGAGGGACACTCCTATTATACCCATTTCACAGATGAGGGCACTGAGGCACAGAGGGCAGGGATGAGTCATTTGCAGGGCTGTCTGCTCTTGTCCTTCTCCACCTCTCTCAGTGGGGAGGGACACTCCCCTGTAATTGCTGATACTCCCTGGAATCCCAGCTGAGCCCAGAGCAGGTCTGCAAAGAGGTCACTGAGCTCCATGATAGCAAGGTCAAGGTCACCCTGAAACCAGCCATCTCCTACAGAGCCAGGCCGCCCTCCCCTCACACACAGGCTGCCTGGGCTCAAGCTCCACCAGCAGGCTTGGAGCAGGAGGGCTGTGTGCTGCTCTTTGTATGCACATGGGCCTGCAAACCAGCATTTTACAAAATGTATTTTAGTTGTGGGATCCTTTATTCCCATGAATACTTATCCAGAAGTCCCAAAACGTAGAATAGATTTTCAGGGAGTTTCCCTGGTTGAAGAGAGGCATGGGGGACCCAGAGGCCCCTAGAACAGCCCCCCCTCAGCACCCTGGACCTGGGTGAACCAATGCTCTGAGTGACTTCTTCTTTTGACCAGATGGGTCCACTGAGTCCCCGGGAGGTCATCCGCAGGGCTAAGATTTGCCACGCACTTGCTGCGAGCCTCACTGTGCAGAAGCTCTCTAATGGCGTTTCATTCTCTCTGGTCACCCCGAAGCCTCAGGCTCCCCTAGTTCACCAAGCCCGGGTTTCTGGGAGTGAACCTGGTCCTGCTGCCTGCTCCACACCTTATACATCTTTGTCTCAGGTCTCGAGGGACAGGATGGGGGTGGCCTTTTCCCTTCTGTCCCCTCCATCCCTAATGACAACTGATGGGTTCCAGGTTTTCTTCTTCCCTTTAGCAGGAAAATGGAGCCCAGAGATTTGGTCTGGCTTCCCACGTGAAAAGTCCTCCCGTCTGCTTGGCCAGTGTTGGCGTGGGCTGACCAGGCGCCTCCTGGCCTCCGGGGCCTCCTTTCCGGTAAAATAGAGCCAGGGTGGAGGGCGGCCCCATGGGGACAAGGCTTGGCAGAGCCAGAGGTGAAGTGGCCGGCATGGCAGCTGTCCACCGCTGGGCCCAGGCCTGCCCCAGCAGTAGACACAGGGGCCCAGCTCAGGCCCCATAAGGAGGGAACTGGAAACAATTTTCCTCACCTCCCACAAATCCCATCCCAGATTCCCACCCACCAGCCTAGAGGGAGCGGAGGCCTGAGCTTATCTTCTCATGTCGGGCATGGTGCTGGGATGCGAAGGTCCCAGAATCCCCGTCTGGGCCTCTGAGCCCCGTCTTCAGAAGGCAGGGAGCCACCCTTCCGGCCTTGGGCCTACTGACATGGAACCCAGTGTCTGCTTGTCCAAGTTCAAGGATTATGAAATGTGGGTTATTGCCCTGCTCTTCTGATATTAGCTCTGTGGGGCCTCCATCCCAGCCCCCTCATCGCAGAAGACCCAAGCTTTCTGGAGACGCTTGGCCTCGTTTTATTCTCCCAAGAAGCCCCCGCGGTGGGCAGAGCAAGACTTTTAGCCCCACCTCCCTAGCAGGAGAACTGAGGAGCCACGGCAGTGCCCTGGCCCCAGCTCGCAGAAGTCTGGCAAGCTCCTGGGATTTCAAATCCTCCTGGGAATTCTCATAGGAGCCAGCCCCCTTTATGCCAAGTGACTCCCACCCAGACCCATCAAACTTCACTCCCCATGAGTTTGGGGTTGGCTTCAAGCAGGTCCCACTGCAACTGGACGGGGACAGCCCTGAGTGGTGAAGCGGAGCTCTGTGGCATGTCCCCCAGCAAGGAGCCCCCGGCCACACCCACTGCCCAGGAACGCTGCCCCCAGAGCCAGACCCTCAGCCTCCTAGCCCTGGACTGAGACAGGGTGGGCTCGGGCCACACATGTGACCTCCTGTATATGTCCTGAGCTGGCACAACTGCTGGGCTGGTCAGCGCTGTGCTAGGTCTGACCCTAAGACGGAACAAACAGAGAAAAATCCATGACAACTGGACTTAGCTCAGGGTGGCCCCTGCCCTGATGCCCTCTCAACCCATAGATCTGCCCACACACTCAGGGGCATGGAGGAGCCACAGGCTGGCCAGGGGCCCAGCACCCTGGAGGGCATAGAGAGGCACGGAAGTCACCTGGGTTGGAGGGGAGGAGTCAAGGCAGCTGCAGAGAGGGAGGGAGGAGGAGGAGCAGGTCTGCCCTCTGCTCTGACACCAGGGACCTTCTGGAGCTCCCCCAGTGTCCCTCTCCCCACGCTTCTCCTCCCCTCCATGGCCTAGCTACCTCTCCTTTGCCCTCCTGGTTGCAGCCTCTGCTCCCCTCCCCATTCCACTTACCTGAGCCAGCACCACCTGGCCACATCCTGTATCTGCCCTCACTGCCACTCCCAGGGTCCCTAGTAGCCCCCTACTGTCCACAGGGACTGTCCCACTCCTCCCCACCGGGAACAGAGCCCAGCACGATGTGGCCCCTCAGGCTGTCCAGCTCCAGGACTCTTGTCTTGGCCACACCCTGCACCCTGGCCCCAGGTGCTTGGGGACGTTCCCTGCACCTCCAAGCCTTAGCCACAGGTGCATCCTCCTGCTGGAAGGTTCTCCCTCCCCTCCCCACCTACAGTTCACGCCCTAAGACTTGTCTCGATGGCCCGTCTCTGGGGCCTCTCCCCATTCCTTGGCTTATCCATAGTGGACCCCCTGGTTTGTCCAGACCTCACCCTCACCTGGACCACAGCCTGTCACAGTTGACCTGCATGCCAGCCAGTGGCTCCTCAGGGCAATGACAGCATCTTACTTTTCTTGAGCTTCTCTGAGGCCTGCCCAAGACACAGTTCAACCCATGTTTGTTGAATGAATAAATGACCTAAAATGACCTAGAATGGGGCCTTACCATTTCACACCCAGGACAAAGGCATTTGCTCCCTGCAGGTTTACTTTACCTGAACCGCCACCCTTGCTGTCCTCTGCTCCACCCTCACCTCCCACTGCCCACACTGGGTGTCCACCTTAAAGGGAACCCCAAAACCAATAAGGGAGGCATGAAATCCTGACTTCCAACTCTTCCCCGCCTGAGCTCCTCCCACAGGAACCTCCTGATGGGGCAGAAGGTTCAGGCTCACCTGAGCTGGGACCTACCTGTGTTCCTAAGGGCGTGGCCTTTCCGGCAATTGGCTCTAAGTCACCTTCAAGAGACATTAGCGTCCAGGCTCCTCTGACCCTCGAACAGGAGTTGCTTTTTGCACCTCCTGGCAGGGAGCCCCCAGTGTCCTCATCTTCTGATGTCACCTACTTCGCAGCAAGTCTCCCAAAATGCTTCAGAGCAGTTTCCATTTTTCCATGAAAGAAGTGACCTGTTTCCAGGGCTCCTTTCTCCTCCATGCCTTTGTGGCAGAGAGAGTTGCCTTTGTCGTAAAATAATTTCGGGCACTTGCCTCTCTCTTTCACGCAGAACTGTTCAAGGTTCTTTCCTCTGACTGACTTTCATGTCGCAAAACTCCATTCAGCTTTCATCTGTCTGGGGAAGCTGTGCCTTGAGGAACCAGGGAAGGGAAGGAGTGCTCCGGACAGTGCACAGGGGATATGTAAATAGGTGCAGAACTCAGAGCCTGCCTCTGCCCCCCAGTCCACCCACCCGTCTCCAGGCGAGAACCACCCTGCCTCGCGTTCCCCCGCCTGTTCTGGGAAGAGCGCTGTGAGGCAGGCAGGGCGGAACCATCCTGAAATCCTCATCTGGATTGTTCGTTCATTCCGGTGGCAAAGAAGCTCACTCCCAGGAAACCGGGTGCATTCGAGGAAGCTGCTTCCGTGGAAAGAGCACTGGGGAAGGAGTCCAGGCCTGGGTTCAAGTGACAGTGGGTGCTGATTCTTCAGGGTTTCCACCCTTCCTGGCAGGGAGGGCCTGGCTGCATTGCCATCTCTAATATTTGCCTGATAGAAAATGGGCCTTTTCTTGGGATTTCACTGCTGCCGGAATATCCACTGCCACAGGAATTGGTATTCCTTCTCTCTAAGAGGAACCCCTAACTGTATATGCTGAGATGCCACCAGGCTAGACGCCCCCATCAGAGCTGCCACACCTCCCCGCCGTGTGGCCCTGGGTGAGCCACCGTCTCCGTGTGCCTCAGTTTCCCAACTGTGTTTCCTCAGTGTTGTGAGGACTGAGTTCCATTGCAAACCACTCTCACATGTGCCGATGGAGTGTTATGGTTTCTAAATACATGCGCCCCTCATAGGCTCTAATTCCCACCAAAAAAAAGCACTGAGGTTTTCACCAGTGAGCCAGCTGATAGCAGCCAACACAGAGCTGGGCTCACGGTAACCAGCCTCCAACCATTTCAAAGCGGCCTTCGGACCTAACTTTCCATTCCCCCTGGGCAGCTGCTCTCCTCCAAGACTCCAGCTAGGGAAGAGAACAGCCCCATCTTCTTTCTCACCTCCAAGCCAAGGGGCACTCAGCCGTGAGCTGGCTGTTCACAAATCACTCCTCTTCGTTCTCGCAGCAACCCTCACAAAAGCCCCATGTCACAGATGAGGAAACTGAGGCTCCACAGCAGGAAGCCACTTTCCCAAGGCTCCATCTTTCTCCTGGTGAGCTCCTTCCCAATGACATGGCACATATTCTGTCTGTGCAAGCCCCAAAGCCAACCCCCTGTTTTACCTGACTGGAGGCTGTCCTGCCGCAGGTCACAGAGGGCTGGGCTGGGCCGCCTGGTTCCGGTTCTGTGCTTCTGTCTCCTCTGTGCCCAGTGCTGGCAGCCAACATCCGGCTGCCCAGGAAAACTGCAGCCCCAGCAGGGTGGGCCGCCCTGGGCCACCCCCTGAACTTCCAGAGCCATTGGGTCTGCCCATCTGTGCCCATCTGTCTTGCCTGCAACCCTAATGGCAGCCTCTGTTCAGGACCCACCAGCATGAGCCAGGCCTCCCCACACCTCACAGTGCCACCTCTCTAAACCCATCCCTGCCACCGGGAGCCCAGGGGACAGTCAGAAGCCTGCTGGGGGAGGTCGGGAGATGGAGGCTAAAGGGGAGAGCACCAAAGTGAGGAGGGGTTCCAGAAGTTAGGCTGAGGGTAGACCCTGCTGCCCCCCCAAAAATCACCATCCAGTGGGGTCATTATTTTTTAATCGGGGAGGCATTGTACATGTATTTCTTAAAAATGAGGAGGGAAGGACGTCTGCAGGCTCGCTTCCTGCATTGGAGTCACCAGCGGCTCACGCCTCATTGCTCCCGTCTCCTCCAGCTGTAATTAAGCCAGATATACCAGGCACTGCTGCCTGCCCAGCTCCAGTTCCAGTGCAGCAATCAGCTCTCAGTTAAATGAGAGGAATAAATAAAGGCAGACCAGGAGCCCAAGGACAACAGCCCCCAGTTACCGTCCTCCGCAGACCCAGACCACCCAGCTGCCTTGGTCACTGTGCAGTCAGAGGATGGGCAGAACACGCAGGGCCTCCTTGGTGGGAAGCTACGGACATGTGAGGAGCGCCACGCAGGGCCTCGGTTTTCTCATCTGTAATATGGGGGAGCAGACAAGTCCCCCACGTTACCCTCTGCAGGCCTCACTCTGGTCCTGTCCACTTTAGCCATCGTCTCTTGACCTCCTGAGTCAGACCTGCAGAGGCAGGCCTGGGAATCTGCACTTCCCAAGGTGCCCCAGGGAGCCCCTCCGTGGAACCACCTGTGCCAAGGCCTGGGAGGAGGATAGGTGGCCAGAGGATCCTGGGGTCCCTCTCCCAGCCCAACTCCACCCCCAGACCCTGTGGCTGCTCCCCCTCTGCAAAGGCACCAGGAGGGAGGTCAGGCCCTGTTGGAGCCAGCGTCGCAGGTCAGTGCCCCGGGCAAGTGGGTGCTGCGGTGGCCTCAGGCCACAAGGGGGCAGAGGCGCCCAGCGAGGCTGCAGCCTTGGCTCTGGTAAGCCGGGTCCGCTGGCTGCGATCTGGGGTCCTGCGCGCCCGCTTTCCACTGCAGAGGAGACCCCGGGGGGCAGGGTCGGGCAGGGGCCTCTCTGTGTGGCCTGGGTGGTCCTCGGGTCCCCAGCCCCTGCCCCCGCCTCTTCTGGAAAGCTCCTTACAGCACTGCCCAGCCCTGCTGCCTCCCAGCCCTGACACAGGAATTCCCGTCTCACTCCAGCGCCCGCCCTCCCCTTCCAGGCGGCTTCATCCCTGCCTAATTCTGCCCTCACTCGCCCCATTTCACAGGAGAAGTAAACAGGCCCAGAGAGGGCAGGGGCTGGAGCCAAGGCCCTCCCTTCTGGAGCAGCAATCCTAGAATTGGGAAACTTTGCCTTTTGTTGTGGTGAGAAACGCTGTTGAGAATTTCTTAATTCCCCTTTGGAAAAAAGACAGGTTGTGCTGTGTGCAGAAATCGTTATTCAAAAATTACAGACTCTGGCTGTTTCTATGGAAACATTTTTTCACCTTATGCAAATGAAGCAAGAGGCATGAAAACAACGCCTTCCTTTTCTGCCCCCCCTTCTTTCTTTTTGGAACCTTGAAAAGCGGCTGCTGAAAGTTTCGTCCTCTGCAGGGATGCTGAAGGCGGCCTCTGACACTGTGGGGAGCGTTTGCTTCATTCACTCCGGGGTCTTTGGAACCCTGGGCCGAGCCGAGACTCAGGGTTCCCCGGCCAATTACTCTGAGGCCCAGCTCCATTTACTCCCACTCTGATCATTACAGAAGGGTGGGTGTCAAATGTCACTCCAGAGTGTCTCCCCTGTCCCCTTGAAGGGGAACCCCTGCTTCCCACCACAATTCCTTCAGGAATCTCCACAGCAGGAGGGAAACTGCCCACCTCCAGAGCACCCCTCGTTTGCCCAGCCTGGACTGGCATTCTGTTGACCAGCCAACCTCTGCACCCCCTCCTGCCCTCATCTCTGCCTCCACGGGGGCTCCCAGAGCCAAAGGACGGGAATGTTTGGCGTATCTTTCCTCCGGTTTTGATTCAAGCTCCCACATTGGTGCCTTCCAACTGTGTGGTCTTGGACAAGTCTCTTTGCCTCTCTAAGCCTCGTTTTCTCCCGTCACCCCCACCCTGCATAGCTGGGGGTGATAGCACCCACCTTGCAAGGTTGCAAGGAGGGTAACACGGAACGACCATTTTCAGTACTTAGCGCACAGTAGGGATTAAATGTGTAGGAATCCCCCAAGTTGCTCCTAGAGGAGCGGGGAGCCAGGGTGAGAAGAGGCTCGCTGGTGTGTGTGCTGCATGGGATGTGGCTGCCCCGGGGAAATTTGCTTGAAGCCATCCAAGAATCTCATCTCCAGCTGTTTGTGGCTGGGGCGGCCACCAGGAGGCAGTGTCTCGCAGCAGCCACAGCGCCGAATTTGTAGCCCAGAGACCTGAGTTCAAGCTCCAACTCAGAGGTGTCTTCACTGGCTGATCTTGGAGACTATTTCCCCTCCCCAAGCCTCCGTTTTCTCATCCACAGGGGGCCACATCATCTCCTGCACGCCCCACAGGCTGCAAGGGGACCCCTAGCTAAAGGCTGTAGGAAGTGGGCACATGTACCCTGACTGATACAAAATTGGTACCAACAGTGGTTCCAGGTGATGGATGGGATTTGGGGATGGGTTTGGTCATGCCTTTGGACTTGAACACAGAGCTGAGCTCCTTGCCAATGGGAAATGGGATGTTAGTAACCCCTATATGGCTCAGCATTGCCATCAATCAACTATCACCTGCTGTTGACTGCGATGAACTGGCTCCCATCTAAGGAACCCACGTGGCTCCTGAACTTGACCATAACGGCAGTAATGATGACTATAAAGATTTTAGTGAGGTGTGGATACTTTTGAGTGTACGCAAGCTCTTACGAAGAGAAAATGGAAAGCTTGGATCAGTTAGCCTTCAGCTCAAGTCACAGTCTGAGAACCAGCGAGCTTCGGTGACAGCTGTAAAAGAAGCTCTTATTTCATTTAGCTGCAGGGCTGATGCTGATGAAAATCAGATACAAGTTTAATTGTGCAGGATGCTGAGGTATAACAATTGAATTCATGCTCTCAACAAGTTTCTCATGTGAAAGTTAGAGCCCTGATTAGTGAAGAATCAGATCTCAAAACTTGGAATGAAAACATCTGATTGGATCCAAATGAGACTGTCAATCTTGAGTCCCCAAGTCACACGGAGCCTCCCTTGCAAGTGGAGGTGGCTAGCCGTCTCATGTCAGAAGAGACTGGCTCTCCTCTGCTTGAAAACCATGGGATAAACTCACCCAGGGCAGATGCCCTGGAAGGAGGTGCCCGTTCATCTCAAGATCCATCACAGCTACCCTGTTGTCACTAGACCCACAGCTGGGCTCCAATCCCAGCATGTTGCAGGGACAAGTACACACTTTACCACCAAAAGAATTACAAGACTTTGCTTCTATATGTGGGCAGAAACCTGGGTACCACATGCAGAGTGGATTCTATGGGTGTTAGACCACGGAGGGAGGAATATTAATACAACATCAGACCAGGCCACATGTTTTGGCATAGCTGCACTTACGAGAGAATCTGAATTCAAAGTGCTAGCTTGTGTAACTATGCATTAATCATCTATTGCCACGTAACAGATTACCACAAACTTCAAGGCTTACAACAGCACACACTTTTAATCTCACAGCTTCTATGGGGTAGGAACCTGGGCATGGCTGAAGTGGCTCCTCTGGGCCAGGATTCTCATGGGGCAGCAATCCAGGTGTCAGCCAGAGCTACAGTCTCATCAGAAGAGTTCCCTGAGAAACCACCCACTTCCAGGCACACGAGGTTGTTGCAGGAGTCAGTTCCCTGCAGGCTATTGGGCCGAAGGCCTCAGTTACTGAGTGGCCTGGCTGAAGGCTGCCCTCATGGACCTCTTCAGCATGGTTACTTATTTATCAAAGCCTGCACGCTGAGAAGGCAACTGAGAGAGCCTGCTACCACCTTATAGAAGCTAATCACACCGGTGACCACCCATCAGCTCGGTCATATTCTGTTGGTTCAAAGCATGTCACAAGCCCACCTATACTGAAAGGAAGGGAGTTACATAAAGGAATGAATAGCAGGAGACAGGGATCATTGGAAGTTTCCCTGCCACCAGCAGAAGGTGGAGCTAACCGATTATTTGGTTGGTTCTTGACTAAAACTTGGACTCACCTGTGACCTGCAGGTAATGAAGTTGAGATGGTAGAGCTTCCCTGGCATGAGGCGGAGGAGGGAACTCAAATGCTTAGTGGATAGGAATGCTGGGCTGGATCTATCAAGTGAAACCTGCACACCCATCCCTCAACTGTGTTCTGCAAGAGGGCCCAGGAGATACTTCCTTCACCGAGGAACTGAAAAATACGGTGGTGAGCGGCACGTCTGCATCCCTGAAAATCTCTATGGTTGCAGTCCTTTATAGGCCAGGCATGACAGCAGGAGATGCTGCCACCGAGCTGCGTGCCCTGATTTCAACGAGAATGATGAGATTGCAGAGTGGCAGAAGCCAAGTGGCATCATCACTTCACTGCCGAAGACAACGTGGGTACATCCAGCATCAAGGACAGCAGGGATGCAGAAGCAATCAACACGCCTTGGCCCACACAGATCTTTGGTGATGGCGAATTCATCATGGTGTCCCCGGGAGTGAAAGAGATGGGCAGCCTGCTACAACCTTGGTTTAGATAGGAAACACAACCGGGGGAGCACAGACCTGGTAGCCTCGAGTCTGACTTGAGTTGTTGCAATGAAGAATCGTGGCCTCTTACCCGACTTCCAGATCTCAGCAAATTCATAGACCCTGAGCGACTTGGTTGAAGGGGAGGCCAGCATGGCTGTGCATACTGTCCACCTTCCTCCAAGCCATGTCCACGGGGACCTGTGGCCTTTTACTACAGGGAGTGTGCAACAGGGAAAGGAAATGCCTAGATGGTTTGAGGATTGCTAGATAGTGGTTCTGAACCAATACTAATTCCTGAGGGCCCAACATTCCACCATGCCCCAGCAATCTAAAAGGAGGTGGACAGTGGGAAGATGATAGATAGACTCTTAACTCAGGTCTGGTTCACAGTGGGCCCAATTGGTCCATGGGCCCCACCCCCACCAGTGGTTATCTCTCCAGCTCTTACATGTATAATTGGAGGAGACATACTTAGCAACTGTCAGCATCCCCACATTGGCTCTGTGACCCATGTGATGAGGGCCATTATCACAAGAAGGACTTAGTGGAAATCCCTGAAACTTCCACTCCCATTCAAGTGAGTGAACCAGAAGCTATACTTTCTCCCAGGGGAATTTCAGAGATTAATGTCACTTTCAAGAGGCAGAGGTGTTCATACCTACCACACTCCGTGGAGTTTCCCGGTTTGTACTGTTCAGAAGTCAGGTGGAACGCTGCCACCAGCAGACACAGCAATGGTTTCTCTGAGTTGGAAGATGAGGCTATCACCTGGCTGTTTTGGACTCCTTAAGCCACTGAATCAACACAAAAAGGAAAGAGAAGAAATGACTCTACTCACTGGAGTGATTGATCCTGATTAGCAAGGGGAAACTGGGCTTCTGCTACACAATGAGGACAGAGAGGAACATATCTGAAACTCAGGATTCTCCAGGGCCCCTCTCCTAGTTCTCCCATGACCAATAGTAATGGTGTCTTAGCCTGTTTGCTATAACAAAATACCACAAATCAAACGGCTTATAAACAACAGAAATTGATTTCTCACAGTTCTAGAGCCTGGAAAGTTCAAGATTAAAGCACCAGCAGATTCAGTGTCTGGTGAGGGCCTGCTTCCTCATCGATAGCAGTTTCTCGTTGTGTTCTCACGTGGTGGGAGGGGCAAAGAGCACTCTGGGTTTTTTTGTGTTTTTTTTTATAAAGGCACTAATCACAGTCATGAGGGTTCTGCCCTCATCATCTAATCTCCTGTTTTAGTCTGTTTTGTGTTGCTATAACAGACTATTCCAGACTGGGTAATTTATTATAAACAGAAATGTATTTGACTCAAGGTTCTAAAGACTGAGAAGTCCAACAGCATGGTGCCAGCATCTGGTGATGGCCTTCGTGCTGTGTCATTCCAAGGTGGAAGGCAGAAAAGCAAGGGCAAAGGTGAAGGAGGAAGGGGATCCAAACACACTTTTATAACACACCCACTCTCATGATAGCTAACTCACTCCCACAATAATGACATTAATCCATTCATGAAGGCAGAGTCCTCATGATCTAATCACCTTTTATCAGACCCTGTCTCCCAGCATTGTTGTATTGGGTATTAAGTTCCCAAAACACAAACTTTGGGGGACACATTTAAACCATAGCATCTCCCAAAGGTCTCATGACCTAACACCGCCACCATGGGGGTTAAGATTTCAGCATATGAATTTTGGAGGGACATAAACATTCACTCCATAACCTTTTTCTCTTGGCCCCCCAAATTTAATGGGCTTCTTGCATGCAAAATGCATTCATTCCATCCCAGTTGCCCAAAACATCTTAACTTGTTCCAGCATCAACTCAAAAGTCTAAAGTCCAAAGTCTCATCTAAATATCATCTGTGTCAGATATGGATGAGACTCAAGGTATGATTCATTCTGAGGCAAACTGCTCTCCAGCTGGGAGCCTGTGATATCAAACATGTTATGTGCTTCCTAAATACAATGGTAGAACAGGCATAGGATAGACATTCCCAAACAGAAAAATAGGAAAGAAGGAAGGAGTGACAGGTCCCGGCCAAGACCAAAAACCTAAAGGCTCAAAAATTATCTTCTTTGGCTTGGTTATCTGCCCTCCAGGCTCACTGGGGTAGGGATCCTGCCTGTTGAACACACAGTGGTGGTGGTCCTGCCTCCATGGCTGTGCTGGGCACACCCCATACTACAGCTCTCACAGGTTGGGATTTCATGCCTGTGGCACTCCCAGGCTAGAATCATATTCCAATGGCTCTGCTGGTCTGGGTTTGTGGAGATGGTCCCACCCACTGGCTATGGTGGGTATTATTCTAGTAGGGGCTGTCTATGATGGTCTTGTCCCTGCAGTGTTTCTCTCTCTGGGCCCTGAGGCCCTTTGGAGCATCCTTTGAAATCTGGAGGGAGGCAGCCAAGCCTCTACAGCTTTGCTGGGCACAGTGTATGCCACATTAGGGCCTGCAGAAGCCACATCTGGGGTGGATAAGGAGCTCAGCACTGGAGTGCATGGAGGGAAATGGAGGCTGCAGTGCAGTATGGCAGTGGTGGTGGCCCCTTCTTTGATATCATTTTGCCGTCCAGGCCCTGGTACTCTGGGCCTGTGAGGGAAAGAACAGCCCCCAATTCTTCCATCATTTTGGACAACAGGTTCTGGCTTCTGTTCAGATCAAGCTTGTCCAACCCATGTCCCATGGGCCTCATGTGGCCCAGGACAGCTTTGAAGCCCAACACAAATTCATAAACTTTCCTAAGACATTGTGAGATTTCTTTTTTTTTTTTTTTTGCAATTTTTTTAGTTCATCAGCAACGGTTAATGTTAGTGCATTTTATATGTGGCCCAAAACAGTTCTTATTCTAATGTGGCCCAGGGAAGCTAAAAGATTGGACACCCCTGGTTTACATGGTTGACTAATCTTCCCTGTTGTCTTAATGAATAGCTCCTGGCTTCTGTTGAGATGGCCAATCCATACTTATCTCTCTCTCTCTCTCTTTTTTTTTTTTTTTTTTGAAAAGGAGTTTCTCTTCTGTCACCAAGGCTTGGGTGCAATGGTACGATCTTGGTTCACTGCAACCTCTGCCTCCCAGGTTCAAGCAATTCTCCTGCATCTACCTCCTGAGTAGCTGGGACTACAAGCATGTTCCACTATGTCTGGCTAATTTTTGTATTTTTAGTAAAGACAGAATTTCGCCATGTTGGCTGGGCTGGTCTTGAACTCCTGACCTCAGGTGATCCACCTGCCTTGGTCTCCCAAAGTGCTAGGATTACAGGTGTAAGCCACCGTGCCTGGCCTACACTTATCTATTTATCAGTCATTTAGCCACATCCTTGTTCTCTCATATATGTTTTGTCATTTTTTCCAATATGGATAGGATGAAAATTTTCCAAATGTTTAATTTCTGCTTCTCTTTTGATTGACAATTCTGCCTTTGAATCATTTCTGTTTTCTCACATTTTACTATAAGCAGTCAAGAGAAACTAGGCTACACCTTCAACACTTTGCTTAGAAATTTCCTCCATCAAATACCCAATTTCATTGCTCACAAGCTCTACCTTCTGCAAAACACTAGAACATGAACACAATTCAGCCAAGTTCTCTGTATTTGTAACAAGGGTGGCCTTTCCTTCCTTGTCCAATGATACATTTCTCCTTCTGTCTGAGGCCTCATCAGAATGGCCTGTACCATCCATATTTCTACCAACCTTCTATTAATGACTGCTTAGGTATTCTCTAAGAAGCTTGAGGCTTTTTCTGCAGCTCTGCTCCTCCCTCTCTGGGCCCTCAATAGAATTCCCCCTTGTGGTCCACTCACAGCAATGTAGGCTTTTCCTAGAATGCACCTCAAAACTCTTGGCAGTCTGTACCCATTACCCAGTTTCAAAGCCACTTCCACATTTTTAGGTATGTGTTACAACAGCACCTTTACTTCTCCATACCAATTTTCTGTCTTAGTCCATCTTGGCTGCTATAACAAAATACCATAAACTAAGTGTCTTATAAACAACAGAAATGTATTTCCCATCGCTCTAGAGGCTGGTAAGTACAAGATCAAGGGGCTGGCAGATTTGGTGTTTGGTAAAGGTCTAGATTCCTCATAGACAACATCTTCTTGTTGTATCTTCACATGGTGGGAGTGGAAAGCTAGCTCTCTGGATTTCATTTGTAAGGGCACCAATACCCATGAGGAGTGCTCACCTCTCAAAGGCCCCACCTCCTAATACCATCACCTAGGGGTTTTGGATTTTAACGTACGGATTTTGCAAACATTCACGTCCTAGCAAATGGTTAATGGAAAAGAACAGCAACAAAAAACGTGCATGGTGACAGAGGACTCACAGCCTTCACGAAGGGAGACTAGGTTCACTCCACTTGTTAGAGGCCAGCTGAGGTTCTGGCTAAGGACAGGGGAAATGCAGAATGGGAAGCCATTGATATCAATTCTAGCCTCACCATTACCTTACAGAAATGAGTCCCATAGTAGTTATTTTCTAACTTGTTTGTTTTATGTGCATACTTATCTGTATAGGCTAATCGTTTGTTTGTTTGTTTGTCTTTGAAACTGGGCCTCACTTTGTTGCCCAGGCTGGAGTGCAGTGGCATGATTACCACTCATTACAGCCTCAACCTCCCAGGCTCAAGTGATCCTCCCATCTCAGCCTCCCAAGTAGCTTGTACTGAGGCAAGGCAAGTACCACCATGTCCAGCTAATTTTTAAAATTTTACGTAGAGGTGGGGTCTTCTTATGTTGTCCAGGCTGGTCTTGAACTCCTGGGCTTAAGTGATCCACCTCGTTCAGGCTCCCAAAGTGCTGGGATTACAGCCATGAGCCACTACACCCAGCCTAGACTAATTATTTTCTTCCCCCTCCTTTCCATTTTTATTTTATATCCAAACTGTTGGAAATTAACTTCACAGTTTAGTGTGTAGGTAATAAAATATTTAGTGGAAATGCAAATGAATTTGAGGAGTAACTCACACAGTCAGTGACAGAAACAATGGGTGCCGGACTGCACGTCTCCTCATTTCAGGGAGAGGGCAGAAACTGTCACGTGTAAGATCTGTAGCTGGATCTTGTTAGATGGAGATATAAAGTTGTTTTGCTGCTGTACAGGAGTCCAAATGTGTGTAGTACACATGGAAAGTGAGTAGCCAAAGGGGTGGACCATGCCAGTTATCAATGTATTGTCTCCCAGCTCCAAATCTGCCCTGCATTGGCTGTTGTATTAAAAAGTGAGCTGGTGCCTTTGTGATTTTCTTTGCCTGCCGACACCACGTTAAGCTTTGTCAGCAGAGGGCGCTGGAGAGACAGGACAGCAGGCAGGGATTTTCCCTCCCGGTTCTGGGTGCTGACTGGGCAGGCTCCTGCAGTGTGGGCGGCCTCTCCAGCATTGCGGTGAACGCAGTTGGCAGCTTCCCTCTGCTCTCTCTAGGGTGGGTTTGTAGCAAATATCTCCCCATAAACAGCCTCCCCAGCAACCTAAAGGGTGGATTCCCAGCAAGCTCTGTTGGTGCAGCCCACAGCCACATCCACTAAGCCACAGCTGTGGCCTCCCCACTGAGTCCTGGTTGGGGGAAGGTCTTCCTTGGCTGCTCTGTCTCAGAGCTGGGGTAGCAGCTGCTCCTTATACCTGCAATCACTAGGTTCTTTCACATTTCCTTCACTCCTTACTACCCAGTCCCTCATTACTGCAGATCCCTGTTATAATCAATAATCTACGAACTTTCCTTGATCGGATTACTGTGTGGATTCTGTCTCCTGTCTTGAGTCTCGCTGCTACACTGAGCTGAAAACCAGGAAGTTAGGGCATGGCTTAGAATGATTTCAACTGCAATAAGTCCTTCTTAAGAGGTCACTGTGTGCCAGTCACTGCACCCTGAGATACAGCCATCAAAGGGGCATGGTCTCTGCCCTGGCAAGTTGACAACCTAGGTGGATAGACAGACACTAGGCAAAGTGTCACGGGCAAAGATGTGGCTGCACGAGAAAATGTCCTATAGTGTTAAGAGCTGTGAAGCAAAATTAAAGGGGCAATTCAACGCAGTGGCCATGGCTGGGAGCGGGCAGCAACTCTAGGGGGTGTTCAGGGAAGGCCTCTGTGTGGAGGTGATGTTTGAGCTGAGATTGAAGAAGCACAAGGAACAACTGGGGCAGAGGTATCATTCCTGGTGCAGACATGGCGATGGCAAAGGCCCCAAAGTGAGCATTGATCTGGCATTTTTGTGCAACAGGAAGAAGACTAGGAGTTCCAGGAAAACTGGAGGAGGAAGTGGTAGAGAACAGGTCTGAGAAAAGACAAGGGACAGATGATGGCGGCCTTGCAGGCCAGAGTGGATGTTATTTGAAGTCAGTAGAAAGTCCCTGGAGGGGTTTCATCCAAATATGCATAAAAAACATTTTTTAAAACGTGAAGATTCCCTTTGGTAGGATGGGGGAACGTGGGAGACATTGCACCCCATTTAGTGCTGTATTGCAGCATGTTACTGTTGCTATTGCTGTTGTTGTGAACACCTTGTGCATGTTTTGTTCCTACAGTCATTAGTTTTACAGCTCCCTCCTCCAGGCAGTCTTCTCAGACCTTCGCTGGCCAAGCTCATCACCTCCTCTTTGCTCTGCAGTTCCACCCCAAGCCTCTTGTGCTTTTCCCGGCTGCTCTCACTCATTCACAGTGGAGACATCTGTCTCCTGGTCAGTCCCTTGCCCCTTCCTGTCTCCGCCACTGGAATCCCACTCGCTCAGTGAGGACAGCATTGACCGGCCCACTGAGGTCGACTAAATGAGGCCGGGAACAGTGGCTCACACTTGTAATCCCAGCACTTTGGGAGGCAGGGTGGGTGGATCACTTGAGGTCAGGAGTTCGAGACCAGACTGGCCAACATGATGAAACCCCATCTCTACTAAAAATACAAAAATTAGCCGCGCATTGTGGTCTGCCCCTGTAATCTCAGCTACTCGGGAAGCTGAGGCAAGAGAATCGCTTAAACCTGGGAGGCAGATGTTGCAGTGAGCCAAGTTTGTGCCATTGCAGTCTGGGTGACAGAGAGAGACTCCATCTCAAAAAAACAAAAACAGACTAGATGAATACAGCTGACACCATACCTCGTACCAGGAATGTTTAACCAAAACAGCAGAAATAAGACCCTGTGAGGCAGGGTGGCAAGTGTTCCTGTCCCCATTGTACAGAGTAACAAGACCAAGGTCCAGAGAGGTGCTCAGGGTCACACAGCACATGGGTGGTGCCAACTCCAGGGTCAGTGCCACAGAACCTGGCCTCTCTGCACCTCCTGTGTAGGAGCAAGGCACACAGCTTTCTTGCTGGTGCAACTGGGGAAACCGAGGCCAAGTCCCAAACCACCCAGCTAGGGGAAATGTGTGCCTCTCACACTCAGGTTGGTGTGACCGAGAGTGATCAGGCACTGGTTTGCCTGGGCGGGCAATTGCCAGGGCGGGGGAGGGCAGGTCAGGCTTTCTCTGGCCAAGAGGGACGCAAGGGCTAGAAAATCATTACAGGTGGATGAATTATTCACAGCACCGTCAACCTCCTCAGGCCCCGACTGTGCTGTACAGCCCAGGGCATCTTATTACCCATGTGTGATGGCCTCTTTCTCTGTCTCAGAAGAAAGTGATTCAACACCATCAAATATTAATTTGGGGCAGCAGACACAGTGGCCACTCACATACTGGCCCTTCAATACTGCCCCAGCAGTCACAGATGACGCTAGCCCAGGAACTGGAGACGTGTCCAGCAGGGCCCAAGAGGGCACACCTTTCCTCCAGCCCAAATCACAAGGCCCCCGCAACAGCCTCAAACCTCAGTCTACAACCTCAGGCGCACCGGAAATGCTACCTACTTTGTTTTCCTAAAATGGAGTTTCATGTTGATTTTGCACACTGTTCTCAATCTTGGTTTGGAGTCCCTGTCTCTGCCCCTGGTCCCTCCCAGGGCTAAGAATCAGAGGAGCCCTGGGGTGTCTGTACTAGTTTGCTGCAGCTGCCTTAACGAAGTGTCACAGACTGAGGGGCTCAAGCAACAGAAATCTATTCAGTCGGGGTTCTGGAGGCTAGAAGTCTGGGATTGAGGTGTTACCAGGGTCACGCTCCTCTGGAGGCACTAGGGGAGGATGTTGTCTGGCATCCGAGTCTGGTAACTGTACTCTCTGAAGTCTGGTAACTGCTGACAACCTTTGGCTATGGCCAGATCATTCCCATTTCTGCCTCCGTCTTCATATGGCTTCTCCCCAGGTCAGGTATGCCTCTGTGGCTGCTCCTCTTCTTCTTGTTTTGTTTTGTTTTTGAGATGGACTCTTGTTCTGTCACCCAAGCTGGAGTGCAGCGGTGCAATCTCAGCTCACTTCAACCTCTGCCTCCCAGGTTCAAGCGATTCGCTTGCCTCAGCCTCCCGAGTAGCTGGGATTACAGGTGCCCACCACAATGCCTGGTTAATTTTTGTATTTTTAGTAGAGATGGGGTTTCACCATGTTGGCCAGGTTGGTCTTGAACTCCTGACCTCAGGTGATCCTCCCTTCTCGGCCTCCCAGAGTGCTGGGATTATAGGTGTGAGCCACCACACCCAGCCTCTCTCGTCTTATAAGAACACCAGTCCTTGGATTAGGGCCCACCTTATTCTGGTATGACCTCATGTAACTGAATGACATCTGCAATGCCCTGTATCCCCCAGGCCTGTCTATCCATGTCCCAGGTCCCCTGGATTGAAGTTACCTGCTTATGTGTCTGCCCTTCAGGGTCAGCTCCTTGGAGTGGGGCCCAGTTCTCTATCACCAGCCTCAGCCCAGGTAAGGGCTCCAAAAGTGTAAGCTGTTATCAAGATCAGTTTACCTCCTAGCCCTTCCTCCTCTGCCCTGGGCCCCCCACACCGTCCTCATGCCCCTCCACCTTGAGCCGGCCCCTGTCCCCTCAGTTCTCACACTCTGGTCCTCATTCATCCTGAACCCAGGCCCACGACCTCAATGCCCCCTGGCTTCTAAATAATGATGACTTCCGCACCTCACCTCCTTCCCAGTCCGCTTCTCGCCTGGCCTGGGATGGTGACTTGGTGAGGAGGATACAGGGATGAGTCTGGAGCTGTCCAGAGGCCAGTGGGAGCAGCTCATCTGTAAAGAGACAGCACAGGGTGCTGCGGGGCCGAGGGGGCCTGAGGAGCACAGCGTGGGGCGGTCAGAGAAGGTCTCCCCGGGGCTTCATGGGAAGGCTGGACATAGCCAGGAACAAGGAGGGTGTCCAGGAGCAATGGCTGGAGGCAGAACCACTGCCAATAGTCAGGTGTGTCTGTCTGCAGCACTGAGGGCCTTGAAGGCAGGCTGGGGAGGGAGCAGAGCAATCCAGAGAGGCCCCCATGCCCAGCAGGTAGGACCTGGCCAATCTGCACTACATCCAAATAGAGGCAGCGCTGCCAGCAGCTGAGACGCAGCAGGGACTGGAGGCAGAGGACGCAGGGGAAGGAGAGCTGAGGCCCAGCAAGTCGCAGTGACCTGGAGGGGGCAAAGCCACACCTGAGTGTGGGGGCCAGGTGGGAGGCGGGATCCCAGCCCACCTACTGAGCCTCACTGCCTCACTGAGCCATGGAATGGGGCCACTGAGGGGGCGTGGCCACCCAGAGCTTAGCCTCAGAGCCAAACTGGCCAGAGCCAAAGTCAGCAGCCGCACATCTCTGGGAAGGGATCCTGTGCAGCTCACTAAAGCCTCATCCCTCAGTTTTCTTATCTGTAAAATAGGGATAAAGCAGCAATTTGAATGGTACCTGGTGCTTGTTAAGTTCTTAACTAGTGTTACCAACTTCCCTTACTGTTTGTTATTAATTACCTTATTAAATCCTCCCAGCACCCTGTGGGAGTAGCCCTCATTTTCCTCATCTACAGTTGAGGAGACTGACTAGCACAGGAAGTGAGCGGCCCAGAGTCCCGGGAGTGCTGAGCATTTCCTGCATGCCAGACACGGGACTGTGTCCTCTCCACCCAGGCTTTCAGAGCAGGACTAGGATTCCAGCCCCCACGAACCAGACTAGAAGCAGAGGCTTGAGACAGCCCAGACTGCCAGGAGGCAGTGGCAGGGCGGACACTTCAACCCAGATCCCCCAACAGCAGAGCCTATGCTCTCAACACCCGGCCTGCCAGGGCCCACCACATCCTGACTCCAGAGGCCTCCTCAGCAGGGTCCATGGCTTGTTTTCTTTCATACTCGTGATTCACGTTCTGAAGACACCATATTGCAGGAACAGCACATTCTCCAGGGCCCACATTGGAAGAATGCACGTGTCAGGACAGCCCAGGACTGACTGAGCATCCCCCATCAGGGATTTGTATTTCCGTCATCCCCACTTCCCCGGGAAGCGGCCAGGACCCTCAGAGGAGGGATCAGGGAGACCCGGGGAGCCTGCGGTGGCAGCTGTGATGGCCTCCTGTGGGCCGGGATCCACTTAACCCAGAGCATCGGCTTGGTGGCCAGGAGCCTGTGCAGAGGCAGGGCACCGTCTCCCACGACCAGGGTGCCACCCGGCGATTTTAACCATAGTGCAGGTGCGAGCCACGGTCTGTTTATATCTACATCTTTGTTGAACACTCATTCCTTTATGCAACAAAAGCTTGTCAAGGCCCTATGTGGGGCAGGCATCCCCTCCACATACTGGGACACAGAAGTGAATAGACCCAGGTCCAGTGGATGAGACAGAAATAAGCAAGTCATTGCCCCATTCATTAATTCATGACATGCGAAGTCAGCCGGGGAGATGTGGGGCACAAGAAGCCCACAGCAGGGGGGCCCTAGAAGACTCCCTGGAGGCAGAAACAGCTAGAAAGAGGGTGACCAATGAGAGGAGGAGACAGCCAGGCAGCGGAGGGGCCTCTGCAAGGCAGAGGGGCATCCCTGATGTTCTTTCCTCTCTGGATGTCGGCCCGCACCCTGGCAGTGCCCGTCACCAGGTGTGCTCACTCTGACGTTCACAAGTTGGTTGAGGGGCTCCTCTGCGTCAGGCTCTGCCTGGGCTCGGGGACATGCAGGTAGAACCCACATCCTGCCTTCCGAGACATGCCCCAGCGCGTTCTCCCTCCCGCTCCCTTTCTCACAGTGCGCCCTCTGCCGTATGGCTCAGCCTTGAGGATTCTTGCTCTGGTGGGGGGTGGGTACCACTGAGAATCGAGGGCATGATTGGGGTTGGGAGATGGAGCCTCTGACCTAGAAGCCTCCAGAGTGTTCTGGAAACTTGGCCAAGTCCTGGGAAGTCCCCATGGAGCTACTCAGGTGGGGTCTCCAGGATGGCAGAGGGAGGCGTCTCGGGCAAACCCTGCGCGTTAGGCCTTACTCACAGCCGGCAGCAGATCCTCACCACTCCCCCCACCAGCCTGGTCAACACATCCTCCACCCTGAAGCCAGTGAGCTATAGAAAGCCAACTCCCACTATGTCGTGCCCCTGCTTAAAAGCCTTCATGGATCCCCACTGCTCCCAGCAAAGAGGTCAACTCCCAAACTTCCTGGGCCCTTCTTCTGTCCCAACCTCACATGCCTCACCCTCCCTGGAAGGCTCATTTCCACCTTGTCTGTCTTAGACTCCTCTGCATCCCCCAAATGCCCTCTCAATGTGCCCTTCTCTGGGGTGCCCTCCTCTGGGAAGCCCTCCCTAACTTCCTTCCTAGCAAACCACAATCCCTTGTGCTCAGCTCTGCTCCAGCCCAGAGCTCAGGGAACAGGACCTGTCTCGCCCCACATCATCTCCCCTTGGACTTTCAGTTTCTCAGGGCCAGGGGCCGTTGTTGCCCCTGTCTCCCCGGCACTGCTGCCCCTGTCTCCCCTGGCGTCCTCCCATCCATTCATGCATACTTAGTGCATTTCTGTGAGCCAGGCCCAGGTCAGACAGGAGCCTTGCCCTGTAAGAAGTATTCCAGGGAAGGTGCCAGGCCCCCGGTTGTGCCAGATGCTGGAGGTGAGCTTTCTCTGAGCATCCTTGGAATGACCTTGTGGTGAAGGGATGGCTGCACTCCCTGAACAGGTGGGGAAGCCGGGCTTGGAGAGGGGCGATACCTGGCCCACCATTTAGTACTGTAATTCAAGCCTGCCTCACTCCAAACCCTGAGCTCACTCCAAACCCTGAGCTGTCTCCCAATGGCGGAGACAATTTTCAGGGAAGGGGCATCTTCCTGAGATCTAAGGTCTGCAGGGGGCAAGTCAGACAAGAGCAGTGCCCTGCCTCAAGGGGCTGGAGACAAACAGTGACCAAGGCTGAGGCCCAGCAGGCAGCGGGGACTGTGTGCCCAGGGCTGGGGTCAGGGCAAGGGGAACAGGGGACAGCAGGGACACCCTGCCTCCAGTCAGGCCTGGCTGGGAGGAGGAGGGCTGAGTGGGTGGGTGGGGCCAGCCTGGGGACCTCAGCAGGCCCTGACAGCAGGCACCATGCCCCTAAACACAGCAGGCCATGCGCCCTGCAGGCCTGGGCCTCTCCTGGACCCACAGGCCTCCCTGAGCCGAGGAGTCTTGAACAATCAGGAATTCCCCACAGGTGAACCAGGCAGGAGTTTCCTGGTACAAACACACACCGTTCCCCAACAGGAGAGCTCACACCCTCGGATGAAACCTAGAGAGGGAAGGGGCAGGCCAGGCCTTCTGCTGGGACAAGACAGGGCTGTTGGTACCCAGGGCTCCAGGGCATCGACGCCAAGGCCACATCCACCCAGACCATGGGGTGGGAAGGCACAGGCTGGGAGCCCCCAGCGTGGGCTTGGGGCCTGGCTCTGCTTCTTCAAGATGGGACCCAAGTCCATCCCCTGAGTGTCTTTCTCTCCAAATCAGCCACCCCCGCAGCCCTGTATCCTCACACCTCCCGCCTCTGCACACATCTCAAATATGAGGACTGGTTCAGCCACTAACAACTGGCACAGGCCTGGCACATAGTGAGTGAGGGAGGGAATGACAGTAATAACGCCAGGTTGCAGGGAAGGTGTGAAAACTAAGTGAGAGGGCCCACGAAAGGCCTCATGTGTCAGGCATCACACACAGCTGGTGCAAAGTTGAGGCCTGCCCCTCTCTGTTCCGTTCTCTAGAACTCAGCTTGGTGTCCAAAGCCAGGAGCTTGAGGCCAGGCCTCGAAGGCCAAGCTCAGAATTCTGGGACTTATGTGAGGTGCCACTCCTCCCTGCCATCCCCCATCCAGCCACCTCCAAAGATCCAGCTCCTAAGCATACGACAGGAAACATGGCCAGGGAATCTGCCCTGGCCCCAGGTGCATCAGTGCTGCCCTCCACAGACACATGGCAGCATGCGATGAGGGAAGCTGCTGCGGCTTGCAAGTTAGGGGCAGGGAGGAAGTTGTGCTTTGTGGGAAGCCCAGGACACCTCCCAGCTCCTAGGACCAGCCCCCGAGCCCTGCCACTGGCCACGCCCCACACCTCCCTCCTCTCGTGTGCCCAGAGAGGAGTTTGCCAGGACATCCTTGTCCTCCACTGTTAGGCAAACTTTCCCCCTAATCCAGGGCTACGGTCAGTCCCCCCTGGGCCCAGAGCCCATGCAGACCCTGCCACGTTACACAGAGACACCAAGAGATAGGTGCTTTCAGAAGGGGAAGGGGGGTCAAGTTCACTGACTGCCCAGCAGCTGGCACTGAATGCCCACAATACCACCTTGAGGTAGGTGGTGGTGACCCTCATTCTATAGACAAGGAAACATAGCCTTTGAGGAGGTCTCATGGCTGAGACATGGTGGTGATTATGCCTGTGAATTTTTAAGTTGAGTGCACCTCATTTAAAGCTCACCCTCAGCCCCAGATTTCTCACCTGTAGCCTGGCGATCAGGATACCTTCCCCTCGGATGACAGCGACAATTGATTGAGATAATCTTTCCCCCAAACCATCAGCATTGATGGAGCACCTACATCCTGGGATGTGCCAGGAGCTATCTCAGGAGCTTGGGATGCATCCGTGAACAAAACAAAAGAAAAAAAGTGTCTGTCCTCGTGGAACTTACATTCGAGTCAGGGGAGGCAGAAAATAAACAACCAATTCAAAAGCAATATGATGCCAGGTGGTGACAAATGTTTGAAAGAAAATACATCTGCCAAAAGGGGGACACAGAGGGGGCTGCATTGCTAATGTACGTCCTCTTACACGTTTTTAGGAAAGGCCTCTCTGAGAAAGTGGAATTCAGGCAGAGTCAGAAGGAAGAGAAACAGTGAGCCACGTGGTGTCTAAGTAAAGGGCATTGAGCAGAGGGCACAGCCAGTGCAAAGTCCCTGAGGCAGGGGTGCAGAGGGCACAGCCAGTGCAAAGGCCCTGAGGCAGGGGTGCAGAGGGCACAGCCAGTGCAAAGGCCCTGAGGCAGGGGTGCAGAGTGCACAGCCAGTGCAAAGGCCCTGAGGCAGGGGTGCAGAGGGCACAGCCAGTGCAAAGGCCCTGAGGCAGGGGTGCAGAGGGCACAGCCAGTGCAAAGGCCCTGAGGCAGGGGTACAAGTGCACGCAGGGAGGAGGAGTGCAGAGGCCCAGGGCAGAGGAAGGGGCAGGGAGTGGGGTTGGAGGTACAGCGGGGCCCACAGGCCATGTGAGGACCTGGCCGGGGCCCTGCACAGCCTCTGAGCAGATGTACTTTTATCAGCCTCCTCTGGCAAAGGCCAAAGCAAGAAGACCGGAGTGCAGGACACCACCTGCAGTGGTCCACAGGGCAGAGGACCATGCCAGGACAGGGCAGGCATCACGGAGGCCGGGAGAGGCAGTCGGCTTCTGGCGAGTCTGGAACTGCACTGTCCAATTCGGGAGCCACTAGCCCCAGGTGGCTCTTTTAATTTAAATTAATTAAAATTCAATGAGAAAGCAACGTGAGTTCCTCAGTCACACTAGCCCTATTCTGAGCGCTCGGTGGCCATGCTAGGGACACAGACAGAGAACACGTTCTGCCAGCCGCTCTAGGATCCGCAGAGCCAACGGGGCCACTTCCTGCCTGGATGTGAGTGGGAAGGAGGGGAGCCGAGGGCCCCCTGGTCACTGCGGCCCCCAGCACTGGGGAAAGCTTGAGGAGCTAGCTATTGTTGTTAGTTTTACTTGCATTCCTTCATTCCCATACAATTCATTCCGGCATGACGGAGTAGATAGGCTTGGTCAGGGGATTGCCAAGCTTGGTGCAGTTTGTGGACCCCCATTCTGCTTCTCTCCAGGCTCAAAAGAGTCCTAGAAGACCCTCAAGGAAACATCCAGGAGGGGAGACCAGCAGCCTCCAGCCTCCACCCACAGCCCTCTCCAAAGGCAGAAGGTTATCCCTGCAGTCACCACCCCCTGAGCCTGGAGCAGGCACCCTGGGTTAGGGGCAGGTGCTGTGCCCCTTATGGCCCCAGTGTTGGGCAAGTCATCTTCCTTCTCTGGTCCTCAGTTTCCCCACTGTGGAATGATGGGCTTGCCTCATTCCGGTTCCAGGGCTCACGACCAGGACAAAGCCCCAGCTTAGGGGATGCTGTGTGTGTGTGTGTGTGTGTGTGTGTGTGTGTGTTGGGGGTGTCTCTGGGCACACTATGTCAACAGCAGAGTTGATAAGGGGATGATTTCACTGGAGAATCCACCCAGCTCTGGCTGAGTCATCCGCACCTTCAGAAGCCAAGAGGCCAATTGTGACCTTTCATCATGGTGATCTGCAAAGTATAGCCCCTGTCACTCAGGGGCCAGCAGAACAGCAGCTCCGGCTCTTAGAGATAAATGACTCTCCCATGTCTCCTGACTCCTGCACATAACCTGCTCAAGCTTCCCAGCCAGCACCCGACGAAAGCGGACAGAAGGTGGTTTCTGTGGAAGGCTCACTGCAGACACCTCCAGGTTGGGCCGGGATCAGGGCGGGACAGTAACCCCAGAGCCTGCTGCTCTACAGAGGAACCACTGATTGCAATGTGAATTTCCAGAGCCTGTCTGTCTGTGTTAGGGCAGGTGACGTCTGGCCCACCCCTGGTGGCTGCTGGCACATTTGGATAACAGTTCACACTTTAGAAAGAGCTGGCACCTCTGCCCCAGTGACCCCAAACAGATCCGCTGGCCTCATTTGATAGTAGCAAGATGGTTTGGGACCAGAGAATGGACATCCCATGCCAGAGAATGAACAGCCAGCCCCAGGTGCCCTTCAGCCCCCGCAGAGACCCAGAGAGGATGTCTCTGTTTCCAGGACAATGAGCATCCAGAGGCTGAGGCCACCAGCTTCTTTTCTGCTTCTTCCCAGGGCCATCTGTTGACCCAAATGTGGACCTTAATATAGGCTTGATCCCAAAAGTTCAAAACAGGAGTCAAGAGAGATCACAGATGGAGACCAGGCGAGAAGCATTTTCTGATATACCAAGATATAAACCAAATGCACGAGATTTTGAAGGTGTCTCTGTCCCTTGTTGACCCTCAGTCAGGAGTGGGGAGAGGATGCGCCCCAGGTTATAACCATATTCCTGCAGAATGCTGGGGTTTGGCCAACATTGAAAAAGGAAGAATGGGAGTTTATTTTCACGGGAAAAAGATAAAGTCAGAGTTTCCTCAGTGTAAATCCCGCTGCCCCCAGGAAATGCTCCTTGACCTCCAACACCTGCTGCTACAGGTGGGCCTTGGAAGAGCCCAGGGAGACAGAGGCCAGCCCAGTTCACTTGCTAGGGAAGCCTGGGGTCACCTGTGAAGAGTGCTTGTCCCCGAGCTGCCCTCAGAGGGGACCATTGCTTTGCTGCTGGCTGCCCTGTCCCTGACATATGGAGGTCCCAGCATCCTCTCTGTGGGCTGGAGCACTGAATGGCAGAGGCAGGATGGAAAGAAGCATATCACTAGTTCATGGAGGGCTCCTGGGGGCTTGCAGCCCACAGCCGGCTCTGCTGTTTGACTCTGGTGCTGCAATCTGCACTCCTGAGCACCCACTTCCAGAAAGCCTCTGCCAGGCTCAGAGCGGCTGCCTGGCTGCTGAGATACCAGCCCTGGGCAAGAGTTGGCCTGCCCAGGTAGCTCTTGCAACAATGCTTTGACTCGGCCGCGTCCAGCTGTGGGGACCAGCTAATGAGGAGCAGCTGCCGGTGGGTGGGCAGGATCAGAGCACTGTCCCCAGGTGAAATCAGCCCAAGTTCCATCAAGAACACGGCTCACTCAGCTTAGCTTGCTAATCTAAACTCCATGCATCTTACGCTCTCGCTGTCTGATAAATAAATCCTCTGTAGCCTGCCCTGCCTGTAGGATGAGGGCAAGAACACAAGCGTTGAAGTCACAAAGTCCTGGGTTCGAAGCTGAACTCTGCTATTTCGTAGCTACAAAGCCCGAGGGAGCCAATTACCCTGTCTGGGCCCTGCTTCCTCATCTGTAAAATGAGGATAGTGACGTCCGCTGTATGGGATTATTAGGGAGTTCAATTACATGTGGCAAGATAAGATCCTAGCCCCAAATGAGCACTCAGAAAGTACCCCAAAAAGCATAGACACAAGGTGATGCATTGCTAAAAATAAAATGCACCCACGGGCTCATCACTGGATTCTAGACTTATAATTACAGTTTGTCTTTAGGTCATCAAAACTTTTGGCCAATTTAGTTTAAAAATCCACCTTGCTGAGTTAACGCTGGCCCTGTGGAGCCTCAGCGTGGTGGACTCACCTTGAAGCTGGGGAGGAGGTGGGGGCTGCCTCCTCCTGGGAGCAGGGAGTCACACACACACAGCCAGGGAGGCGCCTGCCCCGGGTGGTCCCCTGCACTGGAGTGGGTGTCACATGACCCTCGCTACAGAGATGAGCAATGAGGGATGGGGTGGGAGGGTACCAGGAGAAGCGTCAGCATCCACAGGTTTGCCCTGCCAAGGAGTCATTTTGGGTTGTGAAAGGAAGAGGCGGTTTTTGGTCCCAAACGCTGATCAGGTTGTGTATCGACTTGAATAACGCCACCCCTGCAAAACTCACGTCGTCCGGAACCTCCGACTGAGCTCTCATTTGGAAGTAGGGTCCTTACAGATGCGATTAGTTGAGGTCCTACTGGACTTGAATGGGCCTTCATTCTGATGACAGGTGTCCTTAAAAGAAAAGGAGGCGGCACAGAGAGACACACACTGGGACGAAGCGCATGTGACAATGCAGAGAAAGATTGGAGCCGTGCAGTCACGCGCCAGGGAAGGCCAGGAGCCTCTGGAAGCTGAAGAGAAGCAGGGAGGGTTCTACGCAGGCCTCCAAGGGAGCGTGGCCCTGCTGGCACCTTGATTCTGCACTTCTAGACTCCAGAACAGCCACAGACTAAATGCGTGTTCCTTTAAGCCTCCCAGTTTGCAATAATTTTTTATGGCAGCCCCAGGAAACTAAAACACGCTGGGAGGGAGGTGTTGAGCTGTATGGAGAAAACAAGAGGGTGAGAGTCGGAAAGACCTGCCTTCCCAACCCAGCTCCCCAAAACCTCCCTCAGCAGCCCGGGTTCCCTTCCGTGACCCTCCATGGGCTCATCTGTGAAACAGAGCTGTTGACATGGTCCAAATAGGTAATGAATGAGTATTCAGTTTTTGGAAGAGTTAATTCTCAAATGTGTTTATCAAATCCACTTTCCGGCCGGGCGTGGTGGCTCAAGCCTGTAATCCCAGCACTTTGGGAGGCCGAGACGGGCAGATCACGAGGTCAGGAGATCGAGACCATCCTGGCTAACACGGTGAAACCCCGTCTCTATTAAAAAATACAAAAAAAAAAAAAAAAAAAAACTAGCTGGGCGAGGTGGCGGGCGCCTGTAGTCCCAGCTACCCGGAAGGCTGAGGCAGGAGAATGGCGTAAACCCGGGAGGCGGAGCTTGTAGTGAGCTGAGATCCGGCCACTGCACTCCAGTCTGGGCCACAGAGGGAGACTCCGTCTCAAAAAAAACAAAAACAAAAAACAAAAAACAAAAAAACCCAAATCCACTTTCCCCTCTGTTTTCCAACTGAATTTCTTTTCTTGTGTCTTCTTCTATCTTTTGAATTTTGTATGTAGTTCGTTTATTTCCTTTATGCTTTTTTTGTTTTTGTTTTTTTTTTTTATTATTATAATTTAAGTTCTAGGGTACATGTGCACAACGTGCAAATTTGTTACATATGTATACATGTGCCATGTTGGTGGCTGCACCTGTTAACTCTTAATTTACATCAGGTATATCTCCTAATGTTATCCCTCCACTCACCCCCCACCCCATGACAGGGCCTGGTGTGTGATGCTCCCCACCCTGTGTCCAAGTGTTCTCATTGTTCAATTACTACCTATGAGTGAGAACATGCGGTGTTTGGTTTTCTGTCCTTGCAACAGTTTGCTCAGAATGATGGTTTCCAGTTTCATCCATGTCCCTACAAAGAACATGAACTCATCCTTTTTTATGGCTGCATAGTATTCCATGGTGTATGTGTGCCACATTTTCTTAATCCAGTCTATCATTGATGGACATTTGGGTTGGTTCCAAGTCTTTGATATTGTGAATAGTGCTGCAATAAACATACGTGTGCATGTGTCTTTAAAGTGGCATGATTTATAATCCTTTGGGTATATACCCAGTAATGGGATAGCTGGGTTAAATGGTATTTCTAGTTCTAGATCCTTGAAGAATCACCACACTGTCTTCCACAATGGTTGAACTAGTTTACAGTCCCACCAACAGTGTAAAAGCGTTTCTATTTCTCCACATCCTCTCCAGCACCTGTTGTTTCCTGACTTTTGAATGATTGCCATTCTAACTGGTGTGAGATGATATCTCATTGTGGTTTTGATTTGCATTTCTCTGATGGCCAGTGATGATGAGCATTTTTTCATGTGTCTGTTGGCTGCATAAATGTCTTCTTTTGAGAAGTATCTGTTCATATCTTTTGCCCACTTTTTGATGGGGTTGTTTGATTTTTTTTTTTTTTTGTAAATTTGTTTAAGTTCTTTGTAGATTCTGGTGTTTTTGGTTTTTTTGAGACGGAGTCTCACTCTGTCATCCAGGCTGGAGTGCAGTGGAGCCATCTCAGCTCGCTGCAACCTCTGCCTCACAGGTTCAAGCAATTCTCCTGCCTCAGCCTCCCGAGTAGCTGGGATTGCAGGTGCCCGCCTGTAATCCCCGTGTTGCCCAGGCTGGTCTCAAACTCCTGAGCTCAAGCAATCCACCCACCTCAGCCCCCCAAAGTGCAAGGATTACAGGCGTGAGCCAACACACCTGGGCTATTTTATTTTATTTTATCAGGGTCTTTCTCTATGACCTAAGCTGGAGTGCAGTGGTGCAATTATGACTCACTGAAGCCCCTAACTCCTGGGCTCAAAGCCATTCTCCTGCCTCAGCCTCCTGAGTAGCTGGGACTCCTGATGCACACCACCATGCCCAGGTCATTTTTAAACTTTTTTGTAGAGACAGTGTCTTACTACATTGCCAAGGCTGATCTTGAACTCCTGGCCTCAAGTGATCCTCCCACCTTTGCCTCCCAAAGCACTCGTGATTACACACGTGAACCATTGCACCCAGCAGCTGAAAATATTTGGTGTTATGAATTTGCCGGTGGTAATACTGCTTTGTTTATACCCTGTAAGCATTATTCTCAAGATCATTATTTTTTAAGTATTTTGCATCTGAAATGCTCACATCTTCTTTGACTCAAGATGTATGTAGTGGAGTGTTAGAGTCTTTTTCACTGTCTTTGGTTTTGTTATTTCTGTTGTGTCGTGGGTGGACAACGAGGCCTTGGCAGCATCTGCATGTTGATATTTATTGAGGTCTACTCTGTGGCCTTATACGTGGTCAATGATCATAAATGCCCCATGAGGACAGAAAAGGAAGTATGAGCTCCTGTTACAGGGTGCAGACTTTGAGACGTATCAAAGTTCATAGGGCCGTCTCAGTACGGCTTGAGGGAGAATTCCAGACTCCTGGTTCCTCTGAAAGCCGCCCCTAGAAGGTCCTGGTCTTCTGGGTTGCATTTCGTCACCTATGATCAGGCCTCCTGGTAGCCATCTCCATTTTCTTTGTCTTCAGCTACTTTTCCATGTTGCCCCAGTTCAGTGTTTCTCAAAGTGAGGCCCATAGACCCCTGAACTGGAATCACCTGGGGTGCCTGCCCACCAACAGCCTTTGGAATTTGGGTCTCAGAGGGTGGGGCCTAGGGGGTCTGCATATTTCACAAGTGTCTGGTCTGGGGACCTGCTCCAGGTGCTCACAAGGCTCTGGGTAAATTTGATGTTTGCTGCGTTGGAAGTGCATTGGGTGCAGCCAAAGCACCAAGGCCCAGCTCTTTAAGGGCTCAAGGGCAGAGGCCGCAACAAGCCGGGAGCTCCCAGGATGTGGCCGAAGGTCTTGGGAGAGCCGTGGAATCTGCCTGCCAGGTCACATGCCCCACACCCTCAGTGATATGTAGGGAGGGGGACTGTGACACAGGGTGGGAGATGCTGACCCTGGGGAAGAGAGTGCAGTGGGGGCTGGGGAAGGGTTGTCCTGGTGTCTGTCCAAGTCATGGTGTCTGATATGACCCTTTCGTCGAGCAGGAGGCATCCGTTGCCTTCTCCAAGTCGCCAAGGAAAACACACAGTGAGGCACTGGCTGGAACAAGGCTTTATTCACATGGAGAAGGGACAGGGCAGGATCAGTTGCACTGGTCCCCATGGCCAGCACATCCCTCCCAGCAGCCGAGGCAGGGCCATTGGCCAGCAGTCATCTCTCTTGGGTGGCAGCGGAAGAGACCTGCCCTGCTGCCCGCAGTGGTGGGGGGCTGGCCAGATGCCGTATGATGCACAGGTTTTAGCAGGGCAAAGGAAGACACGGAGCCTGAATCAGGGAAAGGTCTTCCCACACACAGCAACAAGGCCCACACAGGCTGCGAGGGCCCCTTTATCCTGGGGAAGGAAGAGCTCCAGGCCCAACGCCCATTCTTGTGCTGCCGAGAGCGGGGAGGGGGGGTGGTGGCGGGGGGAAGGTGCATGAGGCCGCCTGTCCCTACACCTTTGGCTGCAGACGTGGCAGATGCCCCAGGGCCCGGCCGGTGGGAGGGTTGCTATTCATCTTTGCAGTTATTATCAGAACCTAGAAGGCTGTGACTTCTGCCTCCTAGGAGGCAGACACCCGCCGCCTCCACGTGGCTGGTCAAACCCTGCAGAACATCTGTGGGATTGTGGGGCTGTGGGATCATGGTACCCTGGAGCAGACCTGGCCTGTCAGTGTCCTGGCAGATCCCTTCCATCCTGCATACCCCGTCCGCAGCCCCAGCAAGCTTCTGCTTCAGTGGCCTCCCCGAGGGGTTCTGCTTCAGCTCCTGAAGCTGTGTTGGCTATGGTCCCAGAGAGCCGGATGGCAGGGCGGTTACAGCCTCCCAGAGCAGCACTTTGCCAACAACTGGCCAGCGCAGGAGTGTGAAAGCTCTGGCCCGGGTCAGGACAGGCTGGGGTGCACCTTATGCCCCAGGGCTGCCTGTGGAATCAGGCTGGAGCTGTCCTTGGGGGATGCCCTGCCATCACTCTTTGCTTGGTCTCCTCTCCTTCCCTGTTCTGCTTCCTGCTCCCTCACCAGTTTCTCTGCGGAGCATCCCTTTCATAGAGCACTCACCCATGAGGCCTCAATTCAGGGAACCTGTCCTATGAGACATGAGCTTCCGGATGAAGACCCAACCTCTGTGCAAAGGAGACACCAGGAGGGGCACAGAAGGGAGTAAAGGGGCCAGAGACTGGTGGGCGTCAGGGACTTGGCCTCTGAGGGCTGGCTCCAAACTCAAGGGGCCCTCCGGCCAGTGGGGACAATGGGAGATGGGGTGGGGAGACTAACCCAGGGGCTTTTCCTTGATTGTGTGTGCTGGGACCCAACCTCTGTGCAGGAGCCATGGCCTCTTCTGCTGAGTGTCACTGGCTGACCTGCTTGACGGTGGTCACTTTCATCTTGCTATTCCTTCCAGGCTGGATAAAGAGAAAGGTGTGAGCATTCCTCCTCTGCCTTCACAGGGCTTCAATTCTGAAAGATCTGGGGAGATTTTTAGCAGCTCTAGTAGATACTGACAGCCATCCAAGCCACCTCTTCTCTGTGGCTCCGTCCTCAAATCAGGAATGCAGCAAGTGGGCCACCGTGGAGAACTCCAGCAGCATCCTGGGAGACAAGAGGTCGTGGGCCTTGGACTTTGCTTCTTGTCTTTCTGCACACCTGCTGTGTGACTCTGAGTAGGTTTCCCAACCTCTCTGAGCCTCAGCTCCTCATCCATACGATGGAGTAACAATGTCTATCATGTATATTTTTTCATGTGTATCTTTTCTGTCCTTGTTGGGGAACATCTGGGAGCCAATCCAAGCCAAAATTCAAAGTCAGGCAGGACAAAGCATTGGTGATGGGGCTGCTATGAACTGAACAACTGTGTCTTCCCAAATTCATATGCTGAAGCCCTCCTCCTGAATGTGATAGCATTTGGAGATGGGGTCTTTGGGTAGTAATTAGGTTTAGATGAAATCATGAGGGTGAAGCTTTTATAATAGGATCAGTGCCCTCAGAAAAGCATTCTCTCTCCCCCTACCCACCCCACCACCCCTGTGTGTGTGTGTATGTGTGTGTGTGTGTGTGTGTGTGTGTGTGTGTGTGTCCACCATTTGAAAATACAGCAAGAGGGCAGACCCTAAGGGCAGCCTCACCAGGAACCAAATCTGCCAGCACCTTGGTCTTGGACTTCTCGACCTCCAAAACAGTGAGAAATAAATACCGATTGTTTCAGTTACCCAGTCGATGGTATTTGGTTACAGCAGCTCAAGCTGAGTAAGACAGAAATGGATACCATGAAGCAGGGTGCTGCTGTAATAAATACCTAAAAACATGAAAGCAACTTTGGGACTGGGTAATGGGTAGAGACTGGAAGAGTTTTGAGAGGCTAGAAAAAGCTAATATTGCCTTGAAAGGACTGTTAAAGGTGACTCTGGTGGAGCTCAAAGAGAAGAGGAGGCAGGTTGCAGTGGCTCACGTCTGTAACCCAGCATTCTCAGAGGCTGAGGTGGGCAGATTACTTGAGGTCAGGAGTTCAAGACCAGTCTGGCCAACACGGTGAAACCCCATCTCTGCTAAAAATACAAAAATTAGCTGGGTATGGTGGTGCACGCCGGTAATCCCAGTTACTTGGGAGGCTGAGGCACGAGAATCTCTTAAACCCAGGAGGCAGAGGTTGCAGTGAGCCAAGATCACACCACTGCACTTCAGCCTGAGTGACAGAGCAAGACTCCATCTCAAAAAAAAAAAAAAGGAGGAGAGCTGTAGAGAAAATGCCTGTCTTCTTAGAGAATACATAATTAGGTATGTATAGAATATAGGTAAAAATATGAAATTTAAGAGAGATTCTGCATGAGGTCTTGGACAGGAATGTGAAATAAATTATCTGACAGTGGAGGAAAGATGATCCTTCTTATAAAGCGGCAAAGAATTTGGCAGAATTGTGTTCCTGGCCTATTGCTTTGTGGAAGGCAGAACTTGTGAGTGATGAAATTGCCATAAGCAATGAATTGGATATTTACATGAGGAGCTCTCTAAGCTAAGTGTGGAAGGCGTAGCTTGGTTCCTCCTCATTGCTTCTAGTAAAATATAAGAACACAGAAATGAAGGAAGAAGTGTTAAGCGGAAAGGAAGCAGAACTTAAATATTTGGGAAATTCTCAGGCTATTCATAGTGCAAAAAATGAGAAAGTACGTTTGGAATAGAATACGAAGTGTGTGGCTGACTGACTATTTGATAAGAAGATTAGTGCAAGTATGAACCACAGACTTTATCAGCCATCCAGCAGAAACACTACCAGTTTGAACTGAAGGAGACAGAGACTGGATGGAATGAAGAAAGGCTGTGGGACTTTTTGGCTTTTATAGGACAGAATGATAAAGCTATTTGGTGGCAAACTTGCAGCTTTCTTCAAGAAAATGGAAGAATGGCCCTGACGGCCATTCAGAGATCATGAGAGCCAGTACTCCCATCTCAACAGGTCAGGCAGTCCCCAGCCCAAGCTGTGGGCATCACCCCACTGAACTATGAATTTGAAACTGCCACTCCAGTGGGCCTGGAGGGCAGAGCATCTAACCAGACAGGATGATTCTGGAGCTTTGAAGTCTGATGGAATTTGCTGTGCTAGGTTTTGCATTTACTTGGGTTTTGCATTTACTCCTTCCTTCTTTCCTGTCTCTCCTTTTTGGAATGGGAATATCTATCCTATCCCTGTCCCACCACTGCATTTTGGAAGCACACAATTTGTCTAGTTTTACAGTGTCAGAGGGAATTTTGCCTCAGGGTAGATTGTACCTCAAGTCTCTCCCATATGTGATTTAGATACTATTTAGATAAGACTTTGAATGAGAGACTTTAGAGTTGATGCTGGAACAAGTTAAGACTTTTGGAGCTGTGGGATGGAACGAATGTATTTGTATGTGAGAAGGACAGGAATTTGGGGGGCCAAGGGTGGGATGCTATGGACTGAATGTTTTGTGTCCCCTCAAAGGTCATATTTTGAAGTCCTAATCTCCAGTGTGATGGTATTTGGAGACAGGGTCTGTCTCAGTCCACTTGTGCTTCTGTAACAAAATACCAGAGACTGGCAATTGCTAAAAATTAGATTTTATTTTCTCATGGCTCTGGAGGCTGGGAAATCCAAGATTGAGGTGCTGGCAAGGGCTGCTCTCTGCTTCCAAGATGGTGCCTTGTGGCTGCATCTCTGGAGGGGAGGAAGGCTGTGTCCTCACAGGGCAGAAGGGATGGAAGGCCAAAAGAATGCTCCTTTCAACCTCAAGACATTTTTATAAGGGTGCCAATCCCATCCATGAGTGCAGACCCCTCATGGCTTAATCACCTCCCAAAGGCCACATAACATAATACTGTTGCATTGGGAATTGAGTTTCAACATGAATTTTGGAGGGGACACCATCATTCAAACCATAACCACCTTTGGGAGGAATTAGGTCATAAGGGTGGAGCCCTAACAAATGGGATTAGTGTCCTTAGAAGAAGAGTCAGGAGAGAGATCATTTTTCTTTCAGCCATGGGAGGATATGAGGAGAAGATGGCTGCTGTGGCAGCCCATACTGAGACAAGAGGTGATCAGGGTCAAATGAGGTCATGAGGGTGGGGCCCCACGATGGGATTAGTGCCCTTAGATGACAACACCACAGACCAGAAAACTCTCTCCTCCCTCCCTGTCTCCCTCTCTCTCTCTCACTCATTCTCTCTTTCTCATTCTGTCTCTCATTCTCTCTCTCTCATTCTCACTCTCTCTGTATATCATATATACATGTCTCTCTGCTTTGAGGATACAGTAAGAAGTCAGTGGTCATCTGCAAGACAGTCCTTGCCAGGAGCCAAATCAGCCAGCAACTTGATCTTGGACTTCCAGCCTCCAGAACCAGGAAGAACAAATGTCTGTTAAGTCCCTCAGCCTATGGCATTTTGTTATGACAGCCCAGGCAGACTAAGACAAGGGTCAACATTCAGGTTTCAAGAAAAAGGAATTTAGAATCAGCCAAAATGAGTGCATACAATGGACACACATTCCGGTCAAGTGTGGGTTCAAAGTCACATCTCTTGAGCCTGAATCCCTTCTCCATCACTCACTCACTCACTCACTCACTGCTGCACGGCCCTGGGCAAGCTATCAAGCCCCTCTGTGCCTCTGTTGCCATGTTAGAGAAATGGAAATGACAATGGTACCAACTCCCCAGGGTTGCACTTCAAGGCCTCTAGCGCCTGGCACATCCTCAGCTCTCCCATGTGGCCATCAATATGACCGTCGCCACCACCACCATCCTCGCCTTGGAGCCTCTGTGGTTCACCATGATTATGTCTTCGGGGTTCCTAGATGTGGAGTGTCACAAACTTAGGAACAGACACAGTGCTGTGTCCTGGGATCCCAGAAGAGGGAGCAGAATGTGTCAGGTGAAGTTAAGAGACCTAGCAGGCAAAGAATCAAAGGGTTCTTTCTTAGATTCAGAAAACCGATTACTTACATCACACAAGCAGGAGAGCCAGTGACACCGGGTCTCCCTGAAGCAGGGCAACACAAAAACAAAAGGGGCCGGGCAACTGCCACATGGATGCAGGACAGCTCATTGCTAAGAAGCCTGTTTCCTGTGCAGGGAAGCAGTTTTGTAGCCTCTCCCTCTAGCCCGTGGGGCAAAGCAGAAGGCCTCATGCTTCATTGGAAACCGGGAAGGGATGGGACCCAGGCTCCCACCCGCCAGCCTGGAAGAAGGGAAGAGGAAGAGAAATGGCCGTGGAGCAGCTCCTCGCAAGTCCCGGTGCTCTTCTGGCTTTCTGCCAAGACCAGGTGGGTTGAACCATGTGTATGTGGCTGACATGGAGAAGTACAGGTTGCCAGAGCACCACGGTGGAGCCGTTCCCCTACAGCCGCGAGGAAGTCAACCTTCAGGAGGAGATGACCTACGTAGTCTTTGAAAATGAGTTAGATTTGAGGAGGCCAAGACTCAGGAACAGTATCACAGGTGCAGGCTACAGCTGGAGCAAAAGCATGGAGGGTAGAAGCAGGGGCTTTCCCGGGAGCCATGGGTGACCAAGTCTGGTTGCTCCAGCAAGTTTGTATGTAAGCAGGTTTTGGGGATACAGAACTTAATTGGACAGTGGGGGCTCACATTTTGCTGGGAGAGGCTGAGCCAGAAATGCAGGCACCCAACACCCAGAAGCTGGGACTGAGCAGAAGGGGCAGGGAAGGAGTGAGCCACAGGAGTCTCGGAAGGCACATCAGGGAGGGCTTCCTGGAAGAGGCAGCTGCTGTGGCTCACCAGGACACCTCCCCATAGTGATGTAGAAAAGGCAGACACAAGCTTGGCATGAAAATCATGCAGGTGCCTTTATTTTCTGTAATTCCAAATAGTCTCTCGTGGAGGTCCCCCTTTTCCTGGGAACTTATATGCTGTCATAGCCTCAGGGTCATGATGGGGTGAGCTAGAGCTGGTCCCCAGCATGATCCATTTATGCCTGATGTGGGGGGTCAGGGAAGCAGGGCTGCTGTCCTTGTTGGCTCCACGCTTAAATGAACCCAAGATGCACTGAGTTTTCTTTCGTTAAATCACCCCTGAAAGACCAAAAATTTTCACTGCCCTGAACTCCAACCCTCCCCAGTGGCCTCGAGAAGGCCTTCGGCCGAAAGCAATACAATCAGCCAGACCAGACCTGCAATCAAGCATCCCCCACCTGGGTGGGGGACATCACAGCCTCCACCCCACGGCTGCCCTAGCCACCCGGTGCTCCTGCCGGCCTGGCATCAATAGACATGCCACAGTGGCACAGAGGACCCCCTACACACAACGCCCGGCAGCAGATAATCAATCTGCTTGCCCCTTCTCACCAACTCTGGGGGCAAGTGATCGTTTATTCAGTGGGATGATTTTTCTTGATCAGTGTGAAGGCAAAGTTTAAAATACACATGAATCCCCCAAACAGAAATCTGTGTCCCCACCACTTAGATGCGGCACAGCTGGTGGTGGGAGGTCGGGCAGGGAAGGGGACAGTGAGGTCTGTGGGTCAGAGATGGATGCATTAGGGTTCTTAGGAATCAGGAGTGAACAACCTCCAGTGATCTTGCTCTGTGCCAGAAGCCCCACTCGCATTCTGCATTTCATCCGCGTCCTTGAGGACTCATTCTTATCTCCCTTTTCAGCCTGAGGATGAGACATGCGGATGATGCGTCCTGAAGATGAGGCTGACCGTTCCTTCCTCACAGTGCTGTTACAAGAGTCCTGGTGCTACTCTTGGGAGCGTAGGGGCAGAATCTGTAGTTGCTGTGTATAAAGGGAGCTATCACAGAGACATCAGACACCGCATTCAGCTAGGAGCTGCCTTCAGCGGCCAGTTATGGGGTCTCCGGAGATAAGCGTCACAGGGAGATGACCCTCGACACGGTGGTCTCTCACCTCACGAGCAGTCTACAGGCCAGGAGGCAGGGCTGGTGGGGCGACAGCAGGAGGCCTCCTTGTTCATCGACAGAGGTAGAGGTTACAGCGAGCCAAGATCGCGCCACTGCACTCCAGCCTCGGCAACAAGAGTGAAACTCCGTCACAAAAAAAAAAAAGATAAGATTCAATGAGGAAATTCAAGCAATTATGCCTGAGCATAGGAAAGGCTTGGCAAATGCTGGCTCCTTATCACTCTTATTATAAACGACAGCAACATGATTTATTATTATGTTTGGAAGGACTGGCCTGATGCCTGTCACCTCTTCAGCAGCCTCCAAGGACCCTCTCAGTTCTTGGGTCCTGAGCCTTTTTGCAGCCTCCTCGGGGCTCTGCCGAATAAGGATATGAGGGCGGGGGATAGGGGGTGGAGGCTGGCTGGAGGGAGGATGGTGAAAGCTGTGATTATCGCCTGCCGGCCGCCAGCTCAGCAGAAGAGAAAGCACTTGCCCGGCACGCCTAGCAATTACCCACAGTGATGATGGCAGTGGAGCTAGATGCTGTTGGCGGGGCAGCGAAGGGGCTGGGGCGATTCTTCCCTCTTTGGAAAGAGCAGTGGGGGAGGGAGTCTTTTTGGAAGGTGCCTGGGCCAGTCTTCTCCCTGCCCAAACCCTTCTAGATCCCTACAGTTCTTAGAATAAAGCTCAAACGCTCCTACCGGCCTCCGAAGCCTGGTCTAGACCGTCCCTTGCCACCTTCAGGTCCCCACCACACTCTGCTGCATTCTCTATGCTCCAGATACCCTGGCTCTCTGCCAGGCTCTTTTTCAACTCATGGTATTTGCAAGGGTTGTTCCCCTGCCTGGAGAGCTGTTCCCTCTGTCCCCAGCTTGGCTAACTCCTACTGTGGGTTCCTCCTTAAATATCACTACCTAAGTCACCTTAAATGGGTCTTCTCTGACATCCCGTCCAAATGACATCCTCTAGGGTTTCCTACGGCATAGCCCAGGGCTCCTCAAAGCCTGCGATTAGGACCACACTCAGGGACACCTGCGGGGTGGTAATGAGTTTTGGAAGCACCCAGTTTTCTCGGGGAGGCAGGCATGAGCTGAAGGGTTAGGGGCAAGTGGGACTTGTCCTGGCTGAGCCACTGCACCATTACTGCTCCATAGATCTGACTTCCAGCTGCCAGCCTCCTGTCAACCAAAGGGAGACGTTTTCCTAACGAGGATCTTTTTTATGCACTCAGGCTGGAGCTCATGTCGGAGCTAATTAATTTTAGGTTCCACATGAACGCAAGAGCTGAAAATTAGCACTTGCAGAAACCAGTCCCAGCCATTCCCCTAAATTGCAGGGGAGCCTGGAAGCCAGAGGTGCTGACAGTTCCTGGCAGGAGAGCACCAACCTTAGCTGCTTCCTCTCCACCCCTCCCAGGCAAGGCCTCCCTGGACCAGCCTTTTCCTCAGGGCTCAGGGCCACAGGAAGGGTGCACAGGAGAGAGGCCACAGGCGCCCCCAGCATCCAGCCAGGGTCCCCTGGGCTCACAGCACTTGGAGGGGTCCCTGGAGATGTGCTGTCTTAGGTGATCTCTGCCCTCCGCTTGCTGCAGCTCTGCTCCTGAACTTGACTGGGCTCCCTGGGGGCAGGGCCCAGGTCACTCCTGTCTCTAGTTATCCAGCAGCTTCCAAGTTAGTCTTATTTCATAAGTCACCCCTGCCTTCTGGGGTGTAGGGGAAACTGACGCAAACCATGGGCAAAGCCTGGATCCCTGACTTCCCCTCCCAATAGGGTCACTGTAAGCCTGTCACCAGGGTCCTGGGTATCCCTGTCAAATGGGGGTGACGCCACCCACTCCCAGGGCTGTAAGGTTCAGGCGAGATCATCATGGCAACCGTGACTGTGGTGGCAGTGTTCACTTGCTCATTGTTGGTGGCACTGGGTGAACTTGACACACCCTGTGCTCTTCTGATGGCCACATAAATCCAGGCAACACTGGAGAAATCTTTCCTTTGAGCAAACTGAGCCTGTACCTCAGAGCCAGAGTGGGTTGTGCACTGAGGGCTTGCAAAGTGCCCCAGCTTCAGGTCCCATGGAGCTGGGAGCAAATCCCAGCTTCAGCCTCCCTTTCTGACTCCAACGCTTCAAATGACCCCTCTATAAAATAAGGCGAATATAGGTCCCGAGTCCCTTCTCCAGAAGCCTCAAGGCCAGATGTCTTCTAGAAATTCCAGTTGTGTGGCTCTCAGACAGGTCACATGGCACTTATACCATCTATTACATAACAACCCCCAGGGGCGAGGATAGCACCTCCTAATCAAACATCGATATCTCCCAGTGCGATGTGTGCATATTCACTCCAAGGGATCAATAAAGACCACAAATAGCCTTGTGTCGAATCACATCTGGCTGTGCTGCCAAGCTTAGGAAAACGTTTTCAATGTTTAGAGCACGGTGCATTTGGAAGTGAGGATAAGGCTGCGGTGAGGCTTAAAGGCGTTCAAGTGCTTAGCAGCGAGCCTGGCTGGCAGGAACTGCTCCTGTTACCACCATTAATTTTTCTGGGTACAATGACAAACAAGGCAGCATTTGCCAGAAAATGTCAGCTCCTGATGTGACCGACCCCCACCACCCTCCCCGGCAGCAGAATCTTGGGAGGCTCTATTGGCACCCAGTGTCCAATCACCCTTAGAAGTCAGATGGTGGCCGGGCACGGTGGCTCACGCCTGTAATCCCAGCACTTTGGGAGGCCAAGGCAGGCAGGTCACGAGGTCAGGAGATCGAGACCATCCTGGCAAACACGGTGAAACCCCGTCTCTACTAAAAATACAAAAAAATTAGCCGGGCGAAGTGGTGGGCGCCTGTAGTCCCAGCTTCTAGGGAGGCTGAGGCAGGAGAATGGGTGTGAACCCGTGAGGCGGAGCTTGCAATGAGCAGAGATCCAGCCATTGCACTCCAGCCTGGGTGACAGAGCGAGGTTCCGTCTCAAAAAAAAAAAAAAAAAAAAAAGAAGTCAGATAGTCAGATGGTGACCCTAACCTTTCTAGGCTCGCAGAACCTTCTCACAAAGAGGATTTGAGCCAAAACAGTATAATGCCTCCCCCAATCTCCTTCCAGGAAGGGTAGCGGTGACCTGACTTCTTCATTTTTCTCACCCCTGCCCCAGGGCAGAGAAAACCCCATCAAAGCCACAGCTCTGATCCTACTTCCCCAGCAAGCTCTGGGCAGCCAGCCGCAGCTGCTCAGAGGAAGAGACCCTCCTCGCCAGTGGCAGCTCCCTCCCCGGTGCCAGGACCCTGGCTGCCGCTGTCTAGGATGGGGGCGGGCAGGAGGCAGCTCCTCTTTCAGAAGGTCAGAGACGCCCGCTGAGAACTGAGCATCATTTAAAAGGGAGCTGCCCGTTAAAAAGATCCTAAGAAGGACCCACACGTTTGATCAGTGCCCCACTCAGGGTCCTGGAGCCTGCTATCGTCCTTCAGAGAAGCGACAGGGTGGGGGCGGGTTCTGCCTCTACATGAAGGCCTCATTCAAACCACCCCAGCAGAGAACCCTCCAGAGACAGGCCTCCGATTCTGAGCACGTGCCGAGCTGGCAGGCGCAAGCAGGCACACAGATTAAAACTCCCTATGGTTTGCACAACTGAGCTCTTGTCTTAGCTTTCGAACAGTGTTATTTTAGGAAGGTTCCCAAACAAGTGAGGCTTTCTAAAAGCCGGCCTTCCTTAAGGCGGTCTTTGTTTTTAGCTCAAACTCTACTGCTTCTGGTTCCATCCCAGGGACCAAAGTCCTTAAGGCTCCTGTCTTCCTCATAAGAAGGATGTGTTGGATGTTCACTTAGGAAGTTCAACAGCTGGAAGGAAGCCGGGTGCTCCCAGGAGTTCTTGCCCAGAAAACCCTGCCCAGGCCAGCCTGGCAGGTCTCCCACAAAACGCAGCTTCTAACCCAGGCTGCCTCCCTCCCATGCATACTGAGGGGAACCAGCATCCCTCACTCCAGTTTCTCTAGCAGTTAGGGATCTCCCCAGTTATTTTGACCAATAAGAGACAGGAGTTTGGGATCATTTCTTCTCCCTTCCACCACCCATACACATGCTCCACATAAGATTTTCAGGCAGCCTCTGAAGTCATCCCAGGAGACAGAACAAAGGCTGTGCTTCTACTGCGCTCTCCTGTGCACACCCTCCCCCACTCCCCTTTTCCCTCACTCCAACTTTCTGGGGTGGCACCCTAACACAGATCTGCCAGGAAGCAGCTACCCAGTGAGCTCTGAGCTGAGGCAGGAAGCCTCCTCTCTCTCTCTCTCGCTCACTGTCTCTCTCTCAACTACACAAGGATAACCTATAAGAGGGGACAGACATCAACTGTTCTTTCTCAAAATCCTGCTCACCAAGGTGACAGCCAACATATCCAGCACTCTGTTCTGCATGGGCATCTGCCAATCAGAGAGTCACTGTGAGATGAGGGACAGTCCACAAGTCCACCCTCACTTCTGACACCAACTGCAGGTGTGGAGATTCCCAAGACCACGCTTTTTCAAAATGTGATGGAAGGACTCACAGATCTCACTGAAAGCTGCTGTGCTCACAGTGAGCCCGTGAAAGGGACAGATTAGACTCTGCCGAGGGAGGAGGTACATGGGGCAGAGTTCAGGAAAGTTCCAGGCACGGGCTTCCCATTGTCTTCTCCCTGTGGAGTCATGGACAGGGTTACTTCCTGTGACATGGGGTTTTGTCAACTAGGGAAGCTCGCCCAAGCTTTAGCATTCAGCTCAGGATCTTCCCTGGGGCCTCCACCGTCAATCATCTAACTGACTGACCCCAGTCAAAAGCCCCCCAGACGTCCAGCTGACACCATGTTACCATGTGACTCAAAGTGCCCACCTCGAATCACCCTGTGAGACTTGCTGGTCTGGCCCAAAGCCTGCAGGGAGAAGACACTCTTTGGCAGGACAGTCCAAGGGCCTAGAGGTCACCTCCCAGGAGTTGAAAGCAAAGACCTGAACCCTTTCTGGGCAAGGTGAAATTCTTTTCTAGACCCAGCCAATCAACCAACTGGCACAGCCACCTCCATGTGTGCTGCTGGCCATCATTCCGTGGGTCTGTGGAAGCTTCCAGAAGTTGTCAGGAGCAGCGGCTACATCCACAGGTGCTGTCCAGGGTCCCCCAACATTGTGCACCCCATCTTTTTCTGCAGCCCTGTCCACTCCGGCCGGCTCTTCAATCCTGTGTCCTCCCGTATGTCTGGTCCAGCCTCTACGTGGAGCGACCGCATTGCGGACTGGCCGGCACAATCGCGGAAGATTTCTTTGGCGACGCGGTGTCCAATACCCTAGGGCAGACAGGCGACCTCCTGGGCCGTCTTGACTCAGAAAGCAGCTTCCACATGGAAATCCCAGGCCACAATATCTCAGTGTGTAGCCATGTAAACGCTGCTTATTCCCCCAAAAAGACCAACAGAACCATTGCTCCGAGGCAAGGCGGAGCTGACTACCTCCTGCCAACTACTGTTTAAGGGTCTGGGTCAGGTCCCAGGAGGAGAGGGCAGGGCTAGCACTTCCAGGGCTTGGGGGCCTGGCTGGAGAAGTTCAAAGCAGGCCTTTCAATATGGAGATTGGCAAAGGTTTTTTATTTTGTATTTTTCTCTTACAATTTTTAAAAATTGGCCAGGCACAGTGGCTCACGCCTGTAATCCCAGCAATTTGGAAGGCCAAGGCGGGAGTATCACCTGAGGTCAGCAGTTCAAGAACAGCCTGGCCAACAATGGTGAAACCCTGTCTCTACTAAAAATACAAAAATTAGCTGGTGGTGGGTGTGGTGGCGGGCGTCTGTAATCCAAGCTACTCGGGAGGTTGAGGCAGGAGAATTGCTTGAACCCGGGAGGCAGAGGTTGCAGTGAGCCAAGATCGCACCACTGCACTCCAGCCTAGGTGCCAGATTGAGACTCCATCTCGAAAAAATAAAAATAATTTTTTTGAATTGTGGTAAAATATATATAACATAAAAGATACCATTTTAACCACTTTTAAGTGTACAGTTCAGTGACATTAAATATGTTCACATTTTGGCCAGGCGCGGTGGCTCACGCCTGTAATCCCAGCACTTTGGGAGACCAAGGCAGGTGGATCATGAGGTCAAGAGATCAAGACCATCCTGGCCAACATGGTGAAACTCCATCTCTACTAAAAATACACAAATTAGCTGGGCATGGTGGTGTGTGCCCATAGTCCCAGCTACTCGGGAGGCTGAGGCAGGAGAATCGCTTGAACCAGGGAGGTGGAGGTTGCAGTGAGCCGAGATTGCCCTACTGCACTCCAGCCTGGTGAAAGAGTGAGACTCCATCTAAAGAAAAAAAAGTACATTCACATTGTGCAAACATCATCACCATCAACTTTTTCAGGTTCCTCAAGCTGAAGGACCTCTGTCTCTGTAAAGCAATGCTCCCTCTACCCTCTCCCTCTAGCCCCTGGAAATCATGATTCTACTTTCTGTCTCAATGTATTTGACCACTTTGGGTACCTCCTACAAGTGGGATCATACAGGACTTGTTCTTCTGTTACTGGCTCAGTTCACTTAGCACAATGTCCTCAAGGTTTGTCCACCCTGTGGTCTGTGTCGGAATCTCCTTCCTTTTCAAGGCTGAATATTTCATTGTATGGATGGACCACATTTTGTCTATCCACCCATCCCTCAACAGACACTCATTTGTTTCTGCCTCTTAGCTGTTGTGAACAATGCTTCTGTGAACCTAGATGTACCAATATGTGTTGGTGCATGCCTGCTTTTGCTTCTTTTGTGTATATATACCCGGAAGTGGAATTGCTGGACCACATGATAATTGTGTTTCATTTTTTGACACAGCTTAGGGTGGGTAGACTCAGCACCAAGGGTGGGTCTTAGAGTTGGTCCCATTTTGCTAGTGAGCAGTTACCCCATTGAGGGAACCACTGACCCGAGAGGCTGGTCCCCATGGGCACTCACTGTCCTGTGAAGGGGGCAGTTCGAGCAACCCACTGCAGAGATGATTTGATTTAAAAAATTTTTTAGACAGAATCTTGCTGTCACCAAGCTGGAGTCATCTTGGCTCACTGTGACCTCCACCTCCCGGGTTCAAGCGATTTTCGTGCTTCAGCCTCCCAAGTAGCTGGGACCGTGGGCGCCAACACCACGCCCAGCTTATTTTTGTATTTTCAGTAGAAACGGGGTTTCATCATGTTGACCAGGCCAGTCTCGAACTCCTGACCTCAAGCAATCCACCTGCCTCGGCCTGCCAAAGTGCTGGGATTACAGGCATGAGCCACTGTGCCTGGCTGATAACTTGATTTTTATACATCACCCTGTGGCTTTTGGTATTTATGTTATTGTGTCATGCCCACCCCTCAAGTGTGGGTGGCACCATGACATGCTTATAAAGGACAGGCTAGAGACTGAGGCAGGAGGATCTCTTCAAGACAGGAGTTCAAGACCAGCGTGGGCAACATAACGAAATCCTGTCTCTACAAAAAATGCAAAAATTAGCTGGGCATGGTGATGCATGCCTATAGTTCCCGTTACTCGGGAGGCTGAGGACAGAGGATTGCTTGAGGCCGGGAGTTCTAGGTCCCAGTGAGCTGTGATCGTGCCACTGCACTCCAACCTGGACAACAGAGCAAAACCCTGTCTCAAAAAGGATAGGCTGTGCGCAGTGGCTCATGCCTGTAATCCCAGCACTTTGGGAGGCTGAACGGGTTGGATTGCCTGAGCTCAGGAGTTTGAGACCACCTGGGCAACAAAGTGAAACCCTGTCTCTAATAAAAATACAAAACAATTAGCCAGGCATGGTGGCACCCACCTGTGGTCCCATCTGCTCGGGAGGCTGAAGTGGGAGGATTGCTTGAGCGCGGGAGGCGGAGGTTGCAGTGAGCCAAAATCATGCCACTGAACTCCAGCTGGGTGACAGAGCCTGACCCCATCTCAATCAATCAATCAGTCAGTCTTTTTGAAAAGGATAGACTACAGCGAAAAGAGCGTCCAGGGCAAACAAGGAAGCAAGTTGCTGATTTACAGTCTCATCTTCCTGGACCAGAATCTCCTAGAACAAAGGGCCACAGCAGGTTGATGAGTGGTCTTAGTTCTGAGTCCTGAGAGTTACGCTACCTGGATGCAGGTGGAGTCAGCTCCTGTTCCCCTCCTTTCAAGCCAAAGTGATGGCAGCCCCTGTTCTGCCTCAGACCTGCTCCTGCCCATGGCCTGTACTGGGGCATCGGAAGCTTCTGCAGTCAAATGCTCTACTGCAGAGCTATCTCCCAGTCCAAAGCTTCCAGATGGAACCAGGCGCTGATCTGACTCACGGCCTCCGCCATAGTGAACGGGGTGGCGGTGGTGGGGAGTACCATGGAGTCTGTAGCCTCAGGGTCACTTCGGGCTCCACCCCTTACTACTGAGGACCACAGATCGTACTTTCCAACTGGCTGTGACAGCTTTTCCTGTCCATGTGCTCCCCTAGAGCCACACTGTCCACTGCGGCAGCTGCCAGCCACACGTGTTTATGTAAAATCAAATTAATTTAATAAAATGTACAATTCCATTCTCAGTGGCACTTGCCACATCTCAAGGACTCAGCAGGCGCGTGTGGCTGGTGGTTAGTGTGTTGGACACCTTCCCTATCTGCAGTCTCCTTGTCCAAATACAGTGGCAAGAGAGACACCCCCATGCCCAGACATATTATTGCTTTGTTTGTTGATTTTTTTCTTTTTCTTTTTTTGAGACAGAGTTTCACTCTTGTTGCCCAGGCTAGAGTGCAATGGCATGATCTCGGCTCACTGCAACCTCCACCTCCCAGGTTCCAGTGATTATCGTGCCTCAGCCTCCCAAGTAGCTGGGATTACAAGCACCCATCACCACGCCTGGCTAATTTTTGTGTTTTTAGGAGAGACAGGGTTTCACCATGTTGTCTAGGCTGGTCTCGAACTCCTGACCTCAGGTGATCTGCCCGCCTCAGCCTCCCAAAGTGCTGGGATTATAGGCGTGAGCCACCGCGCCCCACCTTGTTTGTTGATTTACTGTCTGTCTTCCCCACTAGAACGTGAGCTCTGTGAGGGCAGGGGCTTTTGTTCACTGTTGTGTTCCCAGCCCTCATAGCAAAGCCTGGCACACAGTAGGTGTGCAAAAAAATCATTGTTGAATGAATGATTGGAGGCACAGGATGCATGAATGAGGACAGGAGCATCTGGAGGCTTCTGCGGGAGGTGGGAAGGGGCTGCCCAACCCTGTGTCTCAACCTTAGAGCACCGTAGACTCCTGGAAGCCCCAGAGAAGGAGCGGGCCTAGGAGAAGCCCTGGCCGCGGTGCTGGTTTGGCACAAAGACCCGGGAAGGCAAGGACTTTGGGCACTCCCTCTAAGAGGCTGACTCTTTCAGACACATTTTTGTTTTAAGAGAGGGATGAGGTCTTATTATGTTGCCCAGGTTGGTCTCGAACCCCCGAGTTCAAGCAATCTTCCTGCCCTGGCCTTCCAAAGTGCTGGGATTACAGGCACGAGCCACCGCATCTGGCCAAGACACTTCTTGAGACATCCACCAGCCCGTGACTGGAGGGAAACCGAGGCAGGGTCTTCCAGAGGCATGCACCTTAGAGGGCCTAGCCACTTCTGGGGGACCCCTGGAGTTAGCACCTGCCTCACTCTCCAAGGCGACAATGAGGCTCACCCCATGGTCTGAGGAATGTCTCCCCCAAACCAGATGCTTTGACTGTGACTAGCAGTGAGAGCAGGGGCTCCACGATGCCCCTCCCATGCCAGAAGGACCCCGCCTACCCGACGCAGGCCAGGTAGAAAAGAGCAGGCCTTCCCCACGGCTTTTGTGTCTCCTCCTTAAGGTGCGCCCGCCCAGCAGAACTTAGAAACCCTGACACACGCTCCCTTATTACCCCCTACGGCAGCTGGCAGCGATGATTCAGGCTCAACCATATGTTTACAGCTGGAACAACGGTGATTCTCCACCAGTAAGGCACTGGGCCACACTCAGGAGGGACAGCCCGGCGGACAGGGCTGGGAGGGAGAGGGAGGCTGGTTCGAGGACAGACGCAGCGGGCAGCTGAGGGCCACCACCCTGCACAATAGGACCCTGCACCACGGTGTCAGGAACTGGGGCTCACGGCTACTGAGGGGGCCATGCACAGTCTGAGGGGCCTGGAAAGTCCACCTGGGACCCAGGATTGTGAGGAGGGGCTTTGAGACATGGCAGGGGCTGGCGCTGTTTGTCATCTGAGAGAGTGACCACAGCTCAACGGCGCCCGCCCCCACGAGACCCCTGCTCCCCTTAGCACCCCTTCCTCAGCCACTAAAAACCATGGCCCCTGCACTGCTCTATCCACCCCTGCCTGCTCCATCCATGCACCTGGCTCCCTGGGCCCTGCCTTGGGCTGGGTTCATCCCAAAGCCAATGGGGTGGTTTTTTCCTTGGCCTGGCTCCAGGAGGCCCATTTTCTGCCCAGCTGGTCACCCCAGAATGCCTGTCACCCAAGTTCATGTGGCCCTGGCTGTCTGGTAACCCCATTATAGGCTTCTGGGCACACAGGAGGGGTGGTTCACAGGGCTGAGGGTAGTAACTGCGTCCAAGGGCCCAGCCTCCAGGGAGAACGCACATGTCAACCATTAATCACCATCAAGGGCATGAGGACTGAGAACCGCAGCATTGACTGAACTGTGGGGCAGAGAAGGTACAAACACAGCCAGGGCTCTAGGGAGGCTCCGAGGACATGCTCTGTGATGCCTGGAGCCCCAGAGGCCCAAAGGCCCACCCTGAGCACCCCATGCTCCTCTGCCAGCCGGTGCCGCGGTGAAGGCTATGGCAGTGACCATACCAGGCTGCCCTCTAATGGGGCCTGCGTCTAGCCTTGGTCTAGAATCAGATGGGGGATCCATGAGCCTGCCAGGTCCCCAGGGGCAAGTTCTTGGGAAGGCATGGATACTGCGGGTCAGAAAACAGGGCACAACAGCGGAGCCTCTCCAAGGTGGCAGGGCTGGGACAGGGGATCCTGGCAGAGGAGGGAGCTGGTGGGGAGGCTGAGGGCACATGGCTGTTGGCGATGCATCTTTGGAGGACCCTAGCACCACCACCTCTGCCCCCACCCATGCCCTGCCCCAGCCCAAGGGCAGGAGCAGAGAGCAGGGGTGCTTGGATTCAGAGGCCAGAGAACCACTCCAAGGGGCCTCAGGAGCCTCCCAGCCTGCGACCTGCTGCTGCCTCAGCCCCCGCTCACCCACTCTACTCAGTCTTCTCTCTCCCTCGTCCCCTCCATCCCTTCTGTCCCTGCTGCCTGGCCAGGAACCCCTCCGCATTGTGGCTCCAAGGTGACCTTCCTAAGTGGTAGGCCTGACCCTGGACCCCATCCCAAAGCCGTCACTGGGCACTTTCCCCTACCACACATGGGGCCTGCTTTCTTCCCCCAGGAGCCCTCATGTCCACCCATTCTGCAGCCTCCTTGCCCTGCACAGCCCCAGCCCCTGACATCACACAGGCGTCAGCTGGCCCAAGCCCTCCCCGCCACCCTCACCCCTCCACACCTTTGCATGCCCAGGTCCTTCTGCCTGGCAAGCCTTCCTGGCCGCTCCATCCCACAAACACTCAGATGTCAGGAGCCCTTCTTATCTTCCACTCATCTGCGCCACTGAACGTGGGTGATGGGGGGGCTACTCCTCCACCTGATCACACCCCCACTTCACACTTGTTCCTATAATTGCCCCACACATGCCAGACTGCGGGCCCCTTCAGGGCCAGGACCCCCACCCCGACTCCATCGAGCCCCGCCCGTGTTCTCAGCCCCCATGGCAGGAGCTGGAACTGAGTAGCTGCTCAGTAAATATTAAATGAAGGAATTAATGAATGAAGTCCTAATGAAAGCTAAAAACGGACCTGCCCCTCCCGGGACCTGACCCACTTTTCAGCCTTCACCAGCTGCTCAGGGAAGCGACGTTGATTCTCCGACGCGCAAGGCCGGCGCATCAATGAGCCTCTGATTGCAGCCACCCTGCGTGGCACAGAGCCGCCCAGCAGGACCAGCGAGGACATGGGAGGGAGGACCCGCCTCTCAGAGGGTCTGAGCACCGGGCTGAGGGAGGTCCCCTGGCTCTGGGGTCACTTCCCATCCTGGGCGCAGGGCCCCTCACATCCTTGCCTGAGTTTCTGACCCTGCTGAGCCTCAGTTTCCTCACATGTAAAGGCGGGTCCCACTGCTGGCGAGGCTGAGCCAGACCAGGGGTCAGCACACTTTTTCAGGGACAGATCGTAAATATCTTAAGCTCTGCGGGCCAAGCCGCCTCTGTTGCCTCAACTCTGCCACTGAGATGTCAGAGCAGCCACAGACGGGACAGGAACCAGTGAGCTTGGCTGGGCTCCAGGAGCACTCGATTTGTGGACACTGGATCTTGAATTTCATATAATTTTACATATCATGAAATATTCTTCTTCTTTTTTTCCAACCATTTAAAAATGTAGAAACTATTCTTAGTTTGTAGGATGGACAAAAACAGACAGTGGCCCGGATTTGGCCCGCTGAATTAGGTTACGGAAGGCACCCTAAATGCAAGCCTTCCCTTCATTCCCAGCATTAGTGTGTGTTTCTGGCTATCTCCAATCTTCCACTTGGAGATTTGATATTAAAATAATTGTTTTGGGCCGGGCGCGGTGGCTCAAGCCTGTAATCCCAGCACTTTGGGAGGCCGAGACGGGTGGATCACAAGGTCAGGAGATCGAGACCATCCTGGCTAACACGGTGAAACCCTGTCTCTACCAAAAAATACAAAAATCTAGCTGGGCGAGGTGGCGGGCGCCTGTAGTCCCAGCTACTCGGGAGGCTGAGGCAGGAGAATGGCGTAAACCTGGGAGGCGGAGCTTGCAGTGAGCTGTGATCTGGCCACTGTACTCCAGTCTGGGCTACAGAGCGAGACTCTGTCTCAAAAAAAAAAAGAAAATAATAATAATTATTATTATTATTATTTTGTTTAGTCATTTACTCAACATGCAGTATTTGTTAAGTAGCTAATATATTTCAAACAGTCAGGGGCATCTGTAGATGGAGCTGGTTGCTGCAACGGTAGTGAGCTCCCCATCTCTAGGGGCATGCAAGTGGAGTGGAATGACTGGTGTAGGAAAGTTGTAGAGAGTATTTAGGCATCAAGTAGGGAGTGTAAGGAAGTGTCCATCAAACACCAGATCAGGTACTGTGTGCTGGCCTATGGCCTCAGCTAGACCTGGGGGGCCAGGCCCTCTCTTCCTCCCCTTGCCCTCCCCACAGATCCTGAGCCAGCACAGAGAACACTCATGCAGAGGTTAAATAAAAAGTCAATGCTCAATGTGCCTGGTAGCACATGGTACCTGGACACAGGAAGGTCAGGCCCCAAATGTTGCTGTCTTAGTTTGAAGCCCCTAAGTCAGCCCTGAGACTAGCATTTGGGTACCAGTGGCTTATGTGGGAGGTGATTCCAGGAAGCGTGTGCAGAAGCATGTGCAGAAGTGGGGAAGTGAGACAGGATGGGGGTGTTAGTGAGCAGGTTAACTCTGTGGCAACCGGGGCTTAGCCTGCTGAGGACCCTCCAAGCGGTGGTGCAGAACGTACCCCGGAGTTGTGCCACTGCAGAGCAAGGAGGCTAGGGTATTTGTCCACCACTCCCGCCCCTTATTAGTTGAGGGTTTGCTCCAGGGCTGTTACCTCTGGCACTTCCAGCCTGCCCAGTGTCTGCAAGCCTAAGTGCAGGGCCATGACCAGAGAAGCCCTCAGCAGGACAATGTAGGTGCTTGCATTAGAAGCCCACAAATCCCAGTACCCTCCGGGGTGGGCAGGGGACATAGTTCAGGAAACACTGAGGACCTAGCTCATGCTGGCTTTTAGCTCCGGACTTGCACAAAGCCCCTGCTGTAAATGGAAAACCAGACCTGGGCACCCACCTCAATTCTGTTCAAGTTGTGGGGCCATCGCTGTGTGGCTGTGTGGTGACGTGGCTGCACCCATCACAGCTTTAGCCTCCTTGCTGGTAAGATGAAGTCCGGAGAGCTCCTCTCTCAGGGCTGTCATGAAGATTAAATGGGATTGTACCTATGAGGGCAGCAGATAGATCCTGTACATCATAGGTGCTCAATAAATGACAGTGTATTGCCTGGGCTAGGTGATTCTAGTGGACATTCGTTGGTCACCTCTTCTTTCTCTGGCCAACTGAGACTCGACTCTCCAAAACTGACTCTAACTCCACTCTAAGCGTGGCCACCCTTGGCTTAAGCCAATCAGCACCTCCCACCCCTGGGTACAGGGATTGGTTAGGAATGGGCATGTGGTCTACTTTTAGCCAATAAAGGAGGCAATTTCAGGATTGTCTGGTGTTACTGAAATTGATCCTTTCTTCCCCAGAAAGGAGTAGTGAGGAGACCTAAGGGTATGAACTTGCAGTGTGGGCAGACATTTTACTACCAAGAGGGGAGTGTCTGGGCATGCTGGGGGCACCATTTGGATCCCAAGGATGAAGACAGAAAGAATACAGCTGGGTCTGTGGTGACAGTTTTTTGAGCTGCTGGATCAAGACTTACCTGAAGCTTCTGAACTCTTCATTTACATAAGTCAATATATTTCCTTTATGTGGAAGCCACCAGGAGTTGTATTCTTTGTTTTTTTTTTTATTTTTGCAACCTAAAGAGTCCTGACAAATAGGGCATCTCCCTGGTTGCCTGAGACCCGAGAGCGGGAATATAAAATATGAGATTCCCTGAATGGACAGGAAGAACAAGCGCTTTCCAGTCTGGAGCCAGTGGGTGGGCGAAGAGGAGGCTGAGAAGCTCAGCTGGCTTCCTGCTTCTTGCTGCAGCAAAGTCACTGTTGGCTCAGCTACTGTGACGCCCTGAGAACACCACAGAGGTGCCTTGAATGACCAGGTGGTCGGCTAGGCAGGCAGAGGCCTCCAGTTATAACCACAGGCCCCAGAGGCAAGGTGAGGGCAGCAAAAAGGTGGGCGTTATCCACACACATGGGCCCACTCCACCAGCATCCGTTTGACAAGCACGCCCACACAGGACACGCAGGGGCTCTCGCCTTCCCTCTGGATAATTTCAGTGTGAAGAAAACCTCCGGTGACGCAGCCCACGATGATCACTTTGCAAAGCCTGGAGACCTTGGGAGTCGCTCTTCGCTGGGGAGCTGCAGCGGGGGAGAGAGGCATGTGGGAGGAAGGTGGAGGCTGGGCGGCCTGGGGCTTGTGGAGCTTAGAAATCTCCAACTTTGCCTAACACAGTTAACACATTCGTGCCTCCAGAGACATTGGCAAGGAGGATGGGGGTGAGAACTGCCGAGTTTTCCTTTCCGTAACAACAGTGAAATCTCCATCCTGCGTTCAGCACCTTACCAGTACATTAACCGGCGCTCCTGACAGGCTGGGGCAGGAGGTTCAGGACAAAGAAAGTATATACACGGCATACCAGAGCCTAGCTTTCAGGGTGGCGGGCTGCCCAGTGCGTGGGTGGTCTGGTGGCCACAAGGCCTCACTCAGATAAGCCCAAATAGAGAGCAAGTACATGGCCAGAGCCAGCAACAAGGCTTCTTGAATGCCTGGTGCTCAGAGCCAGTGACCAGCCTGCCCCGGAGGCAGGAAGGGGAAGCACTTATTGAATAAAGCACCAGGGTGTCCTGTGTTCTTTCAGTAACCCCAAGTCCTCCATAACATCCATTTTACAAAAGGCTAAACCCGAGGCTGGAAGACAGTGTGGTTCGTTCAAGTCGTTCAGACTTTCTGAGACCCAGAGCAGGACAAACCCAGCTCTCCTTTTCCCCCTCCGACATGCACCCACCCTCCTCAAACCTGCTCCCACCCACACTCTGGGCCACCCACCCCCTGCCCTGCAGACCCCATCCCTCCGCACCCCCAACCCCCAGCCCCTCTGCCCTGCAGACCCCATCCCTCCGCACCCCCAGCCCCCAGCCCCTCTGCCCTGCAGACCCCATCCCTCCGCACCCCCAGCCCCCAGCCCCTCTGCCCTGAGCTGGCTCCAAGTTACCCTTTGCTGAGTCCCCTCATGGACCCAGCACCCAGGAGGGGTGGGAATTCCCGGGCTCTGACAATAGCAGAGAGACAAGCAGCAAGGCCCGAGGGAGACCCAGGACACTGGTTGGAATGGGGAGACCTACTGGGCAGGGGTGGGTGGAAGCCTCCTGACACTGTGCATGTGTTGGGCCTGATGGCTGCTCTTTGGGGCCCTGCTGAGGACATCCCTTGAAGCCCAAACAGTAGGACGGGACCCCTGGTTACACTGGATTTCTTGATAGCACCCCTCTTCCCCAACACTCACAGAGCCAGGGGGCTGCAAAGCTACTTGCGAGAGAGAAGCAAAGAGAGTGAACCTTCCCCTTGATTCCCTCCTCCCTGTGGAGACCAGGACCTCCCCAGCTCTCAGCCCATAGCAGCTTCCACAGCCGCACCCAGAGCTGCTGGCAGACCACAGGCCCTGCATGGTGCAGGGAAAGGAGAAGTGTCTAGGGCACCCAGGTGGCCCTCGGAGCCGCCATCTGCTCCTCTGCTCCAAGCACGAGGGCTGCAGGGAGGAGCGTGAGCTGGCAACGCTGGCAAGGACAGGGACGAGGAGGACGCTGGGCTGAGCCATCCTGAAACCAGAGCAGAGGACACTCCGCTGCGCCATGCGGCACCCGCAGGCCTGCAGACTGGGCACGGGGGGTGGGGGGCGGGCAGCTCTGCACTTCGTTTTATTTCATTTCGGAACAGTACGCTGAACAAAGCGCGCACAGCTGTGCGCCCGCCACACAGAAAGGACAATCACTAGCATTCTGTCCCGATTGTTTAAACTCTTTCCCTTTTTTAGAGCAAAATATAGAAACACTACAAATAATATTGAAGTCTCTGTGCCCCGGGGTGAGGTGGGGACCATCTGGGACCCATATTCTCTTGCCACCTCCACCCCCACTTCAAGGAAGGAAAACAAGCCCTTCTGGGGCGCATAGTGTGTCCACAGCCTGTCCCGGGAGCCCCCACCATGAGCCCTTTGCTCCTCCCGATGACACAGGCAGGTGGTGACTCTCATCCCCGCATCACAGCGATGAGGAGGGCCTGCTTCCTAAGGAAGGGATGCAGGTGGGGATATCTCAGCACCTCGGTGGCTCAATCAGGGCCTGGGTCCTTCCCTCATCTGCTCTCCCAGCCTTGGTGGCTCGGCCTCCATCCCACATGTCCCAAGGTGGCCCTTGGTTCCAGACATCGCTTGCACATGTTAACACACCTTCAGGGAGCAGTGACGCAGTGACAGTCTGTCCTGTGAGTCTTTTTGATGGGTGAGGAAACATTACCTCAAGTTCCCTGGCACATTTTCTTCCCGTCTCCTCGGCTCTGCCCCAGCCACCTCCTTCCCCATCCTCAACCGTTGCTGGCAAGACCAATGGCCCCATGATTGGCTTGGTGGCCATGTGCAAGAAACCAGGTGATCAGAGCACATCAGGGTTCTCTTAGCCAGATGGAAGGATGGGCAAGGGAGTGAGGAGAAGAGTATCAGGTGGCAACACCCCACAGGTTGGCCACCCTTGCCAGGGGGACAGCAGTCTATGGGAGGCAGAAGTGAGAGGGAAGTCTCATCGTCCACGCCAAAGTCACACCCTTGCACTGCACCCCACCCCACCACCAGAACTCTCTGCACTGCCTCTACTACCCACCAAATTGCCAAACCACTCCGATGGCTCCACCCCTGCACCAGTCACGCCACTGCCCCCACCCGCGACTGCATCCCACAGGGCTACTGACTGCACTATCCCCACCACTGCTCCTTGCAAGGTGTGTGGGCCTAGCAGGGCTGGACCAAGGCTGGAAATGGTATTTGAGGAGCACGGGCAGGATAGAGAGGCAGGACTGGGAGCAAAGGCCACTTGTGAGCCAGCATCAGGAAGAATGCCAAGACCTCAGCCATGGAGTTGGCCAGGGGAGGGGCCACCACTCAGAGAGGAGGAAGCTGAATGAGAGGTGGGAAGCAACAGGGAGGAAGAAAGCCGGGCAGAGCAGGAGTGGGAGGGGTCCTGGAGAGCAGTGGCAGCTGCCACCTGCTGACATCAAGTCCTAGCTGAGCAGGGGAAGGGGTCATCACAGAAACTGAGCCAGCTTTGTCACTCCCTGCTGTGGGTCATCATCCACTGGGCACTCTCTGGCTGGACACTGGGGAGAAAAATTAGGATGTTTTGGGATGGGGGCTTCTGCATCCATTAGAATTAGGTTTGGCTGCAAAACAGGAGGCATAGAATAGCACAGGATTCAACACACAAGGATTTATTTTCTCCAGTAAAATAACTTGGGAGATCAGCCATCCAGGACTGGGGTGGCAAATCATCAAGGACCCTGGATCCTTCCACCCGTCTGTCTTTTCCCACATTTTCAGCGTATAATTTCCATCCCTTAAAAAACCTTCTGGTCTAAGAAAGATCTTGGAACTCCAGCTATTACATCTTCATTCAGGATAGCAGGAAGGAGAAAAGGGGGAATGCCAAAGAAGGCTTGGCCTACTTGTCTGTTCCCTTCTGAGAAGTCAAGCTAAGAACTTCCACTGCCTGGTAAACTGAGTAAGTGGGATCAGATTTACCCTCCCACCTTACTCTACACACACACACACACACACACACACACACACGGCACGCACACACGCACACACACACCCCCAACCTTACACTACACACACACACACATACGAAATTACGGTTTTCAGACACTGGATGAAAGGTAGCTCAGAAGAATGAGCTCAAAGCAAACATAAGCAAGCCAGGTGAGCCCTCTGACTGCCCCTGGAGAGAATTTCCAGGCAGTATTCCCAGGAAGAAAAATCCAAAGAGAGCCCAACAATCTCTCTGAGTTGGAACACAGAGCTCAGGGAACAAAAGACACCCACAATTCACAATGTAGAACACCAGAGGTGAGAATGCTGCACTGACAGAGTGTTAGAGATCTGCAGAGGTTTTCTACTCCAATCTTTAGCTAAGGACAGATCAGTGCACGAGCTTGAGGAAACTGCCAAGACTGAGGAAAGGGCAATCAGAAAAGAAGAGGCAGAACAACCTTATTGAGAAATGAAAATAGTTTATCTTCCCACTAGCCAGAGTAAAAAGACCTCCTAATGATAGAACATAGAGTCTTCAGAAGGGTGTTGCCTCAGTCGTGGGGTCAAATTAACTCTAGACTAAATGCTGACCTGGATCTGCCTCCGAAGCTTAAAAGTAAACCTTGAATGGACCAAACTGTCTCTGAGCAACTTGACTGTGTCTTAGAACATGGCCGAAAAACATTTAAAGGAAAAGGAAACCTCCAGCACCTAACAAAGTAAAATTACAATGTCTGGCATCCAATCAAAAATTACCAGGCATGCAAACAAGGAAGAAAACATGGCCCATAAGAAGAAGAAAAATAAATCAATAGAAACAAATCTAGAAAGGATCTGATGTTAGAATGAGTAAAACAGGTGGTAAAATAGGTATATGTTCGAGAAGGTAGCAGAAATCATAAGTATGAAAAAGAAACAAATGGGCCAGGCATGGTGGCTCACACCTTTAATCCCAGCACTTTGGGAGGCTGAGGCGGGTGGATCACCTGAGGTCAGGAATTCAAGGCCAATCTGGCCAAGACGGTGAAACCCTCTCTCTACTAAAAATACAAAAATTAACAAGGTGGTACATGTTTGTAATCCCAGCTACTTGGGTGGCTGAGGCATGATAACTGCTTAAACCTGGGAGGCAGAAGTTGCAGTGAGCTGAGATCGCATCACTGCACTCCAGCCTGGGTGACGGAGTGAGACTCCATCTCAAAATTTAAAAAAAGAAAGAAAAGAAAAAGTAACAAATAGAATGTATTTTAGAAGGCCCAAATTGAACTTTTAAGAGTTGAAAAATAAAATGTGTAAGGTAAAAAATACACTAGATTAGATAAGATTAACAGCAGACTAAATGGGATTAACAGAAGATTAAACACTGCAAAAGGAAAGATTAGTGAATATAAAGGTATGGCAATTGAAACTATACAAAAAGTAACAGTGGAAAATTACTGGGGAAAAAAATGAACAGAGGATAATTGAGTTGTGGGGCATCAAGTGGTCTAACACATGTGTAACTGAGTCCTAGGGAGCAGGGAGAAAGGAAGGGAACAGAAAAAAAAAATTGAAGACTTAATAACCAAATTTTCTTCCAAATTTGATGAAAATGATAAATCTACAGATCCAAGAGTCCCAATGAACTCTAAGCAGAAAAAAAGAAACAGGAAGAAAACTACACCAAGCTACATAACAACCAAATGCTGATAACGCATAAAAGCAGAGTACAGAGACACATTATGTAGAGAAACAGAGAAAAGAATGACAACAGACTTCACGTTGGAAATAACCTAAGCCAAAAGAAATGGCGCAACATCTTTATTGAAAGGAAAAAAAATCAACCTAAAACGTAACACTCAATGAAAATATCTTTCAAACATGGAGGTGAAATAGAGGCTTTTTCAGACCTTTTAAAACAGAGGGAATTGATCACCAGCAGTCCAGATTGAAATGTTAAAGGTAGTCCTTCAAGTAGAAGGAAAATTATACCAGAAGAAATCTGAATCTACCCCAAAGAATGAAGAACACCAAAAATGGCTATCATGTAGGAAAACATAAAAGGCTTTGTTGGGCAGATCCCGAGGTCAGGAGTTCAAGACCAGCCTGGCCAACATAGAGAAACCCAGTATCTACTAAAAATACAAAAAAAGGGGCAAGGCATGGCGGCAGGTGCCAGTAATCCCAGCTACTCGGGAGGCTGAGGCAGGAGAATAGCTTGAACCCAGGAGGTAGAGGTTGCAGTGAGCCGAGGTCACACCACTGCACTCCAGCCTAGGCGACAGTGCAAGACTCCATCTCAAAAAAAGAAAAAAGAAAAAAGAAAAAAAATCTCTTTCCAAGATATGTAACTTTCTAAAGCAAAAATGGTAACAATGTATTTCGGGACTTACATGTAGAAATAAAATGTATAACAAAATAACTCAAAATCTAGGGTAGGGGAAAGTGGAAGTGTATTGTGATGAGGTTCTTATATTACTCATGAAATAATCTCGTATTATTTGAAGGGAGAGTGTGATAAGTTAAATACATAAACCACTAAAGTGAGTTAAATATATACACCTAAGTGAAATATGTATACCTAAAGTAATCACCAAACAACAATAGCACACGTATACACATAAAACAAAGAAGTATAGCTGATGAACCAACACAAGGGTAAAATGTAATCATAAATATTATTCTAACCAAAAAGAAGGAAGGAAAAGAGAAAAAGGGAACTAAAAACAAACAGGCCAAACAGAAAATAAATATTAAGACAATTGAATTAAACTGAACAAAATTAATAATCAAAATGTAAATTGTGCAAATTCACCAATTATAAGATAGAGATTGTCAAACAGAAGAAAAAGCAAGACCCAATTATACAGTGCCTGCAAGAAACCCACTATACTTTCATGAAACCCATTACACAGAAGTGTAAAGGCACAGATAGACAAACAGTAAAAAACATGGAAAAAGATGAACTATATTAAAACTGAAAGAAAGCTGGAGTGTCTATTATCAGACTAATATCAGGCAAAATAGATTTAAGGGAAAAGAATATTACCAGAAACAAAGTGGGTAGTTTTGTAATGATAAAGAGGTCAATTATTCAAGAGTTCATAATAATCTTAATGTGTGACACAAAAACCAATAGAACTGCAAAGAGAAATTAACAAATACACAACTGTAGTTGGAGCATTCAACACTACTTTCTCAGTAATTGACAGAAGCAGACAGAAAATCAGTAAGGATATAGAAGATCTGAATAACACTACCAATGAACTTGACATTTATACAACATACCACTCAACAACAGCAGAATACACACACGCTTCTTAAGAGAACACAAAAACGTTATCAAAAGAAAATATGTTTTGGGCAATCAACAAGTCTCAGTCAATTTTTAAAGAACTGAAATCCTACCAAATATATTTTCTGACTGCAATGGAATTAAATTAGAAATCAATAACAGAAATATGCCAAGAAAATCACCAAACCTTTGGACACAAAACAATAAACTCCTAAGTAATCCATGAGCTAAAGAAGAAATCACAATGGAAATTAGTAAATGTTTTAAGTTGAATACAGTGAGAACACCGCATATAAAATGCAGCTAAAGCAATGGTTCGAGGGAAGTTATAGCACGAAATGCTTATGTTATAAAGAAGAAAGTCTCAAATCAATAACCTCAGCCTTTACCTTACGAAACTAGAAAAAAAGAAGAGAAAAATCCAAATTAAGCAGAAGAAAGGAAATGATAAAGAGAACAGAAATTAGTGAAATGGAAAACACTAGAAAAATCAATGAAAACAAAAGTTGCTTCTTTAAGAAATCAATAGAATGACTAAACCTCTGGTCAGATTGATCAGGAGAAAAATAGAGAAAACACATATTACTAATGTCAGGGATGAGAGGCATCATTATGGATCCCACAGACATGAAAAGGATAACAAGTGAATATTCTGAACAACTTTTTGCCAACAAATTTGACAACCTACGTGAACTGGAAAATTCTTTGAAGCATGCAAACCACTGAGGCTCTTTCAAGAATTAATAGGTCTCTGAACAACCACACATTTGTTAAAGAAATTGCGTTTATAGTTTAAAAACCTTTCACAAAGAAAATTCCAGACCCAGAAGGCTTTTCTGGAAAATTCCACCAAAGCACTTAAGGAAGATATTGTATCCATTCTATAGAAACTCTTCCCAAAGATAGAAGTGAAGAGAACTTTTCAACTCATTTTTTGAGCCTGCCATTACCCTGATACCAAAACTGGAAAACAACATCACAGAAGAAAGCTGCAGACCAATATTTCTCATGAACATGGACACAATAAGTCTTAACAAAATATTTGCAAATTGAATCCAACAAAATATAAAGAGAATGACATTATGTCAAAATGGGGTTTGTCCCAGCAATAAAAAGTTGGTTTAACATTTGAAAATCAATCAGTATAATTCAGCATATTAACAGGCTAAAAAGAAAAACACAATCATCTTGGTAGATGCAAAACAACATTTTTTATAAACTTCAACTTCCATTTCTAATAAAGACTCAGCAGACTAGGAACATACAGAAACTTTCTCAGCTGGGCATGGTGGCTCACGACTGCAATCCCAAAACTTTGGGAGGCCAAGGTGAGTGGTCTTGAGCCTAGGGGTTCAAGACCAGCCTGGGCAACAGAGCAAGACCCCCATCACAATATATTTTTTTATTTTTTTAACTTGGGCTTTTCTGAGGCCAGGCCTGGTGGTATGCACCTGTAGTCCCAGCTACTCAGGAGGCTGAGGTGGGAGAATCACCTGAGCCCCGGAAGTTGAGGCTGCAGTGATCTGAGATTGCACCACTGCACTGCAGCCTGTCTCAAAAAAGAAAAATGGGAAAGGAAAGGAAAGGAAAAAAGAAGTGTTCTCGACCTGATAAAGGGCATCTAAGAGAAGTTTAACAGCTTAGTAGTACATTACACTTCATAGTAATGGAGCAGAGCTTGCTTTCTAAGATAGGGAATAAGGCAAGGATGTCTGTTCTCACTGCTGTTGTTCAGCACTGCACTGGAGGTCCCAGATATGCAGTAAGGCAAGAAAACAAAACAAAACAAGATGAAAGTCATTCAGATTGTAACCCAAGAAGCACAGCTGTCCTTACACGAAGATGACATGGTCATCTGTATGAAGATTTCTAAGGAATTTGCAAAAAACCTACCGGTACTAATACATAGGACTCAAAAGATTGCCAGATACAGGGCCCATTGACTTCTGTATACTAGCAACAAACAACTGGTGAGGAAAGTTGTCTTAACACAATAAACACGAACTATGAAAGAAAAATCAATGAAGTGGACTTTAACAAAATTAAGACCTTTTTTTTCTCTTTGGAAGTCACTTTTAAGAAAATTAAAAGGCAAGTAAAAGGCTGGGAGAAAATATTTATAAAACACGTCAGCTGAAATTAAGGCTGTTGAGGCAGAAATAATTTGATCAAGGTTTGTTGGAATCTAAATGTAAGGCTCAACCCGGGAAGACTCACCAACAAAGTTGGGCATATTCCAAAGTGTGTTACTGGTTGGAATGCTTTTATAAGAAATGTAGCAGCAGGAAGGAGGGCTCTCATATTGCAGTTGCCCTTTTTTGTTTTTTTGAGACAGAATCTCGCTCTGTTGCTCAGGCTGGAGTGCAGTGGCAGGATCTTAGCTCACTGCAACCTTCGCTTCCCAGCCTTCTGAGTAGCTGGGACTATAGGCGTGTGCCATCACACTTAGCTAATTTTTTTTTTTTTTTTTTTTTGTAGAGACAAGGTTTCACCATATTGCTCAGACAGACTGGTCTTGAACTCATGGGCTCAAGCGATCTGTCTGCCTTGGCTTCCCAAAGTGCTGGAATTACAGGTGTGAGCCCTCGTGCCTGGCCGGAGTTGTCCTTTTCCATTGGTGGGTGTATTAATACAGAGGTTACAATCATTGGCTGCAGATGACAACATATAGGCTAACACGTTCCATGTGCAAGACATTCAGCAAAACTTCACGATTTAGAAACAAATCCATGTCCTTATTAGCGCCGGTGGGTTACGTATTAATTGGTAGGTCAACAGTTTGAAGGACTCACGTTAACATTCTTTGCTCAGGAACATAGTGTAAGCCATGAATCGGAAGACTTTCCCTGGCAGTTAATTCGGAAGCCTGCCAAATGTGACCTGTAGGTTATCAAACATTTATCTGACAAATAACTTACATCCAGTAGAGATGAAGAACACCTACAACTGGATACCAGTAATACAAACAATCCAATTAAGAAATGGGCAGACCGGGTGTGGTGGCTCAGGTCTGGAATCCCAGCAGTTTGGGAGGCTGAGGTGGGTGGATCACCTGAGGTCAGGAGTTGGAGACCAGCCTGGCCAACATGGTGAAACCCTGTCTCTAATAAAAATACAAAAATTAGCCGGGCGTGGTGGCGGGCACCTGTAATGTCAGCTACTCAGGAGGCTGAGGCAGGAGAATTGCTTGAACCCGGGAGGCGAAGGTTGCAGTGAGCCGAGATCGCACCACTGCACTCCAGCCTGGGCAACAGGCTTTCATCTTGTTTTGTTTTGTTTTCTTGTCTTACTGCATATCTGGGACCTCCAGTGCAATATTGAACAGCAGCGGTGAGAACAGACATCCTTGCCTTATTCCCTATCTTAGAAAGCAAGCTCTGGGTCCGTTACTATGAAGTGTAATGTGCTACTAAACTGTTAAACTTCTCTTAGATGCCCTTTATCAGGTCAAGAAGGTTTCTTTTTTCTCTCCTTTTTTTTTTCTCTGTCTCAAAAAAAAAAAGGAAGAAACGGGCAAAAGATTTGAACAGACAGTTCACTAAAGTAGGTTTTTAGCATCATCTGTCATTAAGAAAATTAGAATTAAAACCACAGCAAGCTGTCACTACACACCTATTAGAATGGCTAAATAACAAGATGCACCATACCAAGTGTTGGCAAAGATGTGGAGTAACTGAATCTCTCATACTCTGCTGGTGGAATATAAAATGGTGCAATCACTTTGCAAACAGTCTGGCAGTTTCTTAGCAAGTTAGACCAACCATCTCCCATACAACTCAACCATTCCACTCTGAGGTACTTACCCAAGAGAAATTAAAACACTGTGTCTTAACACAAAGACTTGTACACAAATGTTCAGAGAATCTGTTTATAACAACCCAACACTAGAAAATCCCTAATATCCATTATTAGAAGAATGGTTAAACAAATTATAGCATATTCATATGGTAGAGTATTACTCAACAATAAAAAGGAATGAGCTATTGATACACACAGCAACATGGGTGAAACTCAAAAATCATTATTCGGAGTGGAAGGAGGCAGACCAACCCCCTCCCACTGCAAAAAAAAAAAAAAAAGTACATACTGTAGGATGCCACTCACATAAAATCCAGAAAAATGCAAACTAATCTCTAATGACAGAAGGCAGATCAGTGATTACCTAGGAACGGGGTGGAGGGAGGGATGGTTTACCAAGAGACACCAGGAAACGTTTGCAATTGGTGGAAATACGCGTTATCTTGATGGTGGTGATGGCTTCAAGAGTGTGCACATGTCAAAACTTATCCAATGATGCACTTTATGAGCAGTTTACTGTAAGTCAATTATGCCTCAATAAAGCTGTGAAAAAACGACAAAAAGAGTCTCTTTCAATGACTTCTTCCACAGGATCCTGGTCGTGCCTGGCTGCAAGGGTGGCTGGGAAATGCACCCTCTGGCTGGCCCCATTCCTCCACTAGGCTTGCAGGGCTTCCATTGGTGAGGAAGGAGCCCAAATGGATAGGGAGGCACGTGACACTCGCCAGGCTCTGAGATCAGAGGGACAATGGGGCCTGTCCAGCCTCTGCCTTCCTGTTGTGACAGCAGATCCCAGTTCAAACCCCAGCCCCTGACTGCCATGGAGCACACTTACCCCATGGTCCCACACATCCGTTCCCCACCTGTAAGGTGGGGTTGAGATCCCAGGGGAGCTGGACCCATGGTGATGCAGAAGGCGCTCTGGTGGCCACGTGAAGCTGCTCCATGAACTTTTCCTTCCTGTCCCTCACTTTCCATGTGTGGACCCCAGAGGGAACACATTGGCCTGGTTTGGGCGTCACCAGCATAAAGCCCAGAGCAAGGCGATCATGGGATGGGGGGGTGTTGGGAGAGCCCTGTCACCTGAGAAGGCCAGAGGTGGCCGGAGACGTTGGTGGAAGAAGACTCGGTCCACAGGCCTGGGCCAGGATGGCTCCTGCCTCCTGCCTCCTGTCCTCCAGTCCTGGCTGGAGCGGGATGTCCCTGTTCACACTGTGCTTTTGAGGCTGGCTGCGGCCACCATTCCATGAGCTGAGCAGCCCCTAGATCCCTTGCAGGCACTAGAAGCGGCTGGAACATAGAGGAGTAGCGGAAATAATTTTCCTGCCCAGTGGAGTGAGGCAAATTGATGGCCACCTCTGTGGCCCCGTTTCCAACAAGGGCAGCCTGGGGCATCCTGCAGCAGCCCTCCTGCCACCTCGCGTCCCTTTACAAGTAGCTCGGTGTCTGGCACAGAGGGTGCCCCAGCATCAGAGTCTCCCAGTTATTTGCCCCTAGGACCGAAACTGCAAATGCCTCCTGGACAAGCCTCTTGTTTGCCGCCTCACCCCCTCCTCACAGGGCAGGTTTTCTGACTAGTCATGTGAGAAGTGGAACACGGCTGGCAGTGCGTTTCCAGTCCACAGAAGAAGAGACAAGGAAACTGAGCACAGAGAGGAGAATGTCTTGCCCGGGGCAGTCGTGGGCAGGCAGGCCCAAGGTTTCCTGGGGCCCTGGGCAGGAGGCCAGGCCAATGGCCCTGTGGATATCTGGGGGATGTACGGGTCATCCATGCCTTGACTGGCACTGTCCTGTGTAGGAGCCAGAAGAGCAGCAGAAGCGGGCATACCCGCGAGGGCCACTAAGAGGCTGGGAGGAGCGCATGTGGGGCCATTAAAGGATGGAGTGGTGAAGACAGGTGCATCTTGTGGGCCAAGAAATGGTGGTCTGGAGAGAGGTGGGGGGCACAGACCGAGCCCCTCCCCCCACCATTCCAGAGACCCTGGATCACATGAGTCTCTTTTTTAATTCCTTTTTTAAGAGACAGGGTCTTGCTGTCAACCAGCCTGGAGTGCAGTGTGCAATCACAATTCGCTGAAGTCTTGACCTCCCACCTCAGCCTCCTCAGTAGCTGGGCCCACAGGCACCCGCTATCATGCCAGGCTAATTTTTTAATTTTTACTTGTTGTAGAGATGGCGTCTCCCTATGTTGCTCACGCTGGTCTCGAACTCCTGGGCTCAAGTGATCCTCCCATCCCTGGGCTCAAGTGATCCTCCCACCTCGGCTACCTGAAGTGCTAGGATTACAGGCGTGAGGCACTGGACCCGATGGAGCCTCTTTTTTTATAGGAATGTTGCCTCCCATTTTGAGCAGGGACAAGGGGAAAGGAGGCTGAGTGTGCGTGCCTGTGGGTGGACGGGGTGGAGGGCAGCCTGCAAGGGGAATGAGGGGGCAGGAGAGCCTCAGCATCTGCCAAGAGGATGAGTCACATCAGAGACACCAATGAGCCCATGGAAGGCCTTGAGTGCCTGAATGGGATGCAGCAGGCAGGCAGGTGAGAACCATGGCAGGTTCTTGAGCAGAGGAGGGACAGGGTGAGAGGATACTGGAACAGATACAAGGCAGGTTTCAGAGACAGGGGCAGGCAGGAGACTATGGGGATACCCAGAAGGAGGAGGGAGTTTCTTGGCTGGGAATGGGGGATGTGAGGGTCTGCCAGGCTCTGGGCACCCTCGGCTTCCACCTTTCAGGCCAGCATCCCAACTCCACACTGCCTTGGTCTCCACTTCCAATCCATACCACTCCAGGCAGTGTCAGGCAAGCACAGCAGGAGTTGGTGTCCAGCCTCCAGGCAGCCTGGCTTGTGGCCATCCCTGACCTCAGGCACTGCTTCTTGCCATGTTCCTGCCACCTAAGGCTCTTAGAGGCCTGGGATCCACCTCGCTGCCCTAGAGTCCAGGCCCCCGCAGGACGCTCCTCCTTCCACCAGCTTGGCAAGGCTTCCCTAGGCCTGGAGTCCTGCCCAGAGGCACTGACCGCACTGCCGCTGTCCGGATGCCACATACACCTGTGGGGCAGAGTGCAGAGGGCAGGTGTGTTCTCCCTGTGGTCCTACTGCATCAACCACAGAGGAGTTGATCAGTGCCAGCCTCTGGCTCCACTCTCCGGTATGGCCTGCCGTGTGCCGAGGCTCTTGGGGAACTTTCTTTAGCCCTACCAACTGACTCCCCCTCACGCTGGGGTTCAGCTCTCTGGTGTTCCCACGGTCACTCCGTTCCTCCCTCATTCATTCATTCATTCGCTCATCTCTGCCCGCAGCTTCAGTGGTCTCAGCTCTGGGCAACAAGCCTCTGTAGGTTTGGGGAGGCACCTGGAACCAGGGCCAGTCCTGCCTGGAGGGCCCATGGTGGGGCAGAGAAGGACATCCCTGGGCAGGGACACTAACTGAGGTCAGAACCAAGCTCAAGGGCACACAGAGATACACACCAACTAGGGATCGGGGAGGGCTTCCTGGAGGAGGGGGTGCCTGAATGGAGGCCAAAAGGCCTAGCTGTAATGCAGGAGATGAAAAGACAAGGAAGGCTGCTCCATGCTGAGGAACAGCGTGTGCCAGTGTCCCCTGGGGGTCCTTTGCTGTAGCTGTCCCCTGCAAGCTTGGTGAAGACCCTGCCGAGGAAGGGGCCCATGTTCTGCCTCCCAGCCTGGGCTGATGGGATTGAACAGCATCCAGGGTGGGGCCCCAGTCCGGGCCTCTGGAGGGGTTGATGTGTGTCCTGGAGAAGGGACTGGGAGAAATGGCTGGGAGAAGACGGGAGGGCGCTGGTGGTTTCCAGCTCCCTGAAACACTGTCCTGCCTCGGCAGAGGGGGTTAGCCCTGCCCCTGTGGGGCCACAATTGTAGCTCAGAACTTTCTAGGCCACTGTTGAACTGTAGAGCCTTCTTCAGGGAATTTCTCATCACCTGAGGGTGAGGAGGCTAGATGCCTCCTTTAGCCTGATGTATGGATTTGACTATGAGCCTTGCTGGGCGTCAGCAATGGGGTAGGTGGGAGAGGGCTAGCTGGGAGCAGCCTGGGAAGGCTTCCAAGAAGAAGCAACTTTGGGAGCTGAGATGAGGAGGTTTCCACATGGACACTCCATAAAAGGGCATCTCAGGATGAGGGAACTCCGTGTGCAAGGACCCAGAAACAGAAGGTATGGACAGGGATGATGTAGGTGGAGCTCAGCCTGGCTGGGGAGGGCACCACAGTGGAAGCAGGGCCAGGCCTGGCCCAGGACCTAGCAGGGGGGCCCCTGAAGGAGCCCAGGCCCCCAGGTGGTCTTGGTGAACACCTGCTGACTGTCCACAGCAGCATCATACACCCAGTGGCAGTTTCTGTCTCAGTGAGGCCACCTCGGTGCCATCCCCTGCTCTGTGTCCCCTCCCCTTGCCCAGGCCCAAGCATGGGAGGCCAAGGATGGTGCCCTCCATATCCAGGCCCAGTGCCTATAGAGACAAGCCCAGTCACACTCAGATGAGGTGGGATTTCGCTTTGGTAAATATTTGTTTGAAAATGGTTTCCCCTATTTACAGTTTTGAAGCCCAAACCACCTCCACCTGCTGGAAAGGCCTGACATGGGGTCGAGCCCCAGGGAGGCCACTGCTGCTTCGCATGGAGACAGAGCAGGGCAGGAAGTGGGGTGGAGGCCAAGGGGCTCAGAGCACCACCCCAGGAGGAGCAGTGGGCCGGACCCCTGGGCCTGGGACCTACCTCAGACAGAGCACCTATGAGGCTCCCAGCTGCCCCTGCCCACTTCCTGTGGTCCCAGGCACCCCCACAGTTGCTCAATTTATTTTAGAAAATGCTCCTAGGACAAACCGGTGAAGGAACAGGGCAGCAGGGTATGGTTGGGGTTAGGGTTAGGGTTGGGATTAGGATTAGGGTTAGGGTTAGGTTTAGGATTAGGTTTAGGGTTAGGATTTGGTTTGGGATTAGGGTTAGGGTTGGGTTGGGATTAGGATTAAGTTTGGGGTTGGGATTACGGTTAGGATTTGGTTTAGTGTTGGGGTTGTTGTTGGCAGTGTTTAGGGTTAGGGTTAGTGTTGGGGTTGATGTTGGCAGTGTTTAGGGTTAGGGTTAGGGTTAGTGTTGGGGTTGTTGTTGGCAATGTTTAGGGTTAGGATTTGGGTTAGTGTTGGGGTTGTTGTTGGCAGTGTTTAGGGTTAGGGTTAGTGTTGGGGTTGATGTTGGCAGTGTTTAGGGTTAGGGTTAGGGTTAGTGTTGGGGTTGTTGTTGGCAATGTTTAGGGTTAGGATTTGGGTTAGTGTTGGGGTTGTTGTTGGCAATGTTTAGGGTTAGGATTTGGGTTAGTGTTGGGGTTGTTGTTGGCAGTGTTTAGGGTTAGGGTTAGTGTTGGGGTTGATGTTGGCAGTGTTTAGGGTTAGGGTTAGGGTTAGTGTTGGGGTTGTTGTTGGCAATGTTTAGGGTTAGGATTTGGGTTAGTGTTGGGGTTGTTGTTGGCAATGTTTAGGGTTAGGATTTGGGTTAGTGTTGGGGTTGTTGTTGGCAGTGTTTAGGGTTAGGGTTAGTGTTGGGGTTGATGTTGGCAGTGTTTAGGGTTAGGGTTAGGGTTAGTGTTGGGGTTGTTGTTGGCAATGTTTAGGGTTAGGATTTGGGTTAGTGTTGGGGTTGTTGTTGGCAATGTTTAGGGTTAGGGTTAGTGTTGGGGTTAATGTTGGCAGTGTTTAGGGTTAGGGTTAGGGTTAGTGTTGGGCTTTATGTTGGCAGTGTTTAGGGTTAGGATATGGTTTAGTGTTGGGGTTGTTGTTGGCAGTGTTTAGGGTTAGGATTTGGGTTAGTGTTGGGCTTTATGTTGGCAGTGTTTAGGGTTAGGGTTAGGGTTAGTGTTGGGGTTGTTGTTGGCAGTGTTTAGGGTTAGGGTTAGGGTCGGGGTTGATGTTGGCAGTGTTTAGTGTTAAGGTTGGGATTGATGTTGGCAGTGTTTAGTGTTAGGGTTGGGATTGATGTTGGCAGTGTTTAGGGTTAGAGTTAGGGTTGTGGTTGATGTTGGCAGTGTTCAGGGTTAGGGTTTTGGTTGGGGTTGTTGTTGGCAGTGTTTAGGGTTAGGGTTTGGGTGGGGTTGTTGGCAGTGTTTAGGGTTAGGGTTAGGGTTGGGATTGATGTTGACAGTGTTTAGGGTTAGGGTTAGGGTTGGGGTTGATGTTGGCAGTGTTTAGGGTTAGGGTCGGGATTGTTGTTGGCAGTGTTTAGGGTTAGTGTTAGGGTTGGGATTGATGTTGACAGTGTTTAGGGTTAGAGTTAGGGTCGTGGTTGATGTTGACAGTATTTAGGGTTCGGGTTAGGGTTGGGGTTGATGTTGGCAGTCTTTAGGGTTAGGGTGGGGATTGTTGTTGGCAGTGTTTAGGGTTAGGGTTAGGGTTGGGATTGATGTTGACAGTGTTTAGGGTTAGGGTTAGGGTTGGGGTTGATGTTGGCAGCGTTTAGGGTTAGGGTCGGGATTGTTGTTGGCAGTGTTTAGGGTTAGTGATAGGGTCGGGGTTGTTGTTGGCAGTGTTTAGCGTTGGGTTTAGTTTTGGGGTTGTTGTTGGCAGTGCTTAGTGTTAGGGTAAGTGTTGCTTTGGGGGTTTTGTTTAGTGTTGCTTTTGCGATTTGGTTTTGGATTGGACTTTGAGTTAACTTTAGGGTTTGGTGTGGCTTAAGGTCATTGTTTTCCGGCAGAATAGTGTTGGGGTTAGACTTAGGGTTAGGGTTGGGGTTACTGTTATTGGTCAGGTTAGGATTGGGGTGGGTTTAAATTTCATTTTGGTTTTGGGTTCCATTAGAGTTACGTTTTGCATTTGATATAAGATTGGAATTTGGGTTAATATTGCAGTTGGGGTCATTGTTAGATACACACTCTGGCTAATTCAGGGCCTTCTCACCACCTGTGGAGGGCAGCTGTAGCCCGATTTTGCTCGGGACCCCAGAGTTTCAGTTGGAGCACCTGTTGTTTGTGGGAGAGTGGGAAGACACCTTTCACCTTCCCAGAGTCTCTAGGGCTCATAGTCAGAATCCTTGTTCAATCTGTTCTTGTGGGTGGAAATTGGAAGATTAGGCAGGGAACTGGTCAACATGGCTAGGTGATGCTGGAGCCCAAGAAAATGCCGCATCCTGGGCCCCTGTATGTGGCTGTCTGTAGGTACCTCACTGTCAATGACCTCCCTGATGTGCTGTCCTTTCTTTTATACTCAGCCACCAGGGCCAGAAGCCTGGCATCACACCGGGCTGTTCCTATTCCTCCTCTCCCCATCCATCCATCCATTCTCTGGCACATTTAATCATGAGCCCCAGTGTGGTGCCACTTCCTGCCCTGCTTCCCCCACCACAATAGAGGACCATGCATCCCGGGGGAAAGATTGATGTCCACACCAACAGACAGATCAGATAGCTCTGGAATGCAGTAAGAGACACACAAAAAACAAAACAGGGCAGTGGGATTGAGCCATGGGGGTGGTGATGTCAAACAGAGTGGTTCGTAGAGGTCTGAATGAGGGCAGGGGCCTGGGGAGAGGGTCCTCTGCAGCCCCTGGACATCACCTCCAAGTCCTGCCACTTTCATCCCTTCTTCCCAACCCAGATGAAACCTCACCTCCTCCAGGAAGCCTGCCTGATGTCCCAGGCTGTGCTGCACTGACTAGTTTCCCCATCTGCAAAAGGGGGCTAGTACCACTTCCCCTTCAGGGGCATTACAGGGATGCTCCCAGACCCAAAACCAGTGCCTGCTTTCTCTCTGCCTTCCCAGCATGAGGGGTTGGAGTGGGAAGGATGGAAGAGAGGGCAGGGAGGGTGGGGACAGGAGGTGCGTGCAGCATGGAGGAGGGGCTCTCCTGGGGCCTTCCCAGGCAGGCCTGAGCTGAAGCCTGCAAGCTGCTGGAGCTGAAGCAGGAGCCGCCCCCACCCCACCCGCCCCTCCCCCGCCTCCCCAGCCATCTGTGGCATTGGCAGCAGCAGTGCCAGGGCGGGCGGTGAACATTCTGGCACCATCTGAGCAGGACCAGCCTCTGGGGAAGGGCCGCAGCCCAGGAGGAGGCAATGTGGGCAGAGCCCTGCCTGTACCCCAGGTTCCACATCCCCCAATGGTGTTTGTCCCCTTAGGGACTGGGGCAGGAAAGGATACTGGAGCTGGCAGGCTGGGCCCGCACTACCTCTCACAGGCTGCCTCCACTGCTGTGTGCTGTGCTGCCTGAATGGTGTCAGAACCTGAGAGGCCAGAGTGGAGGTCAGGGAACCTGTTCTGACTCCTGCTGGGGAAACCAAGGCGCCCTGAGCAAAGAGGCTAGTCCAGGGGTGCACACCAGGGACTGGGTTTGGAAGAAGTCTGTTCACGCTTCGAAGGACGGGGAGAGCCCGGCCCTGAGCTGCTACCTCTCATTTTGTCTTGACTGTGGTGGTGTGCACTTGGAGGCACCTCCCTCTGTCCATTGGTTACCCAATCGTGTCCCTGGGACCTGAGAGTGAGCAGAGACAGGGCTTTGCTTGACACTAAATGGCTCCAGTCAGCTGCTGGTTCTTTTTCTTGTCTCCTTTTTATCTGGGTTTTCCCTCTTGCCTTGCTATCAGCGCCTTTTCTCAGCACCGACACTGCCTGAATGTAGCAACCTACTCCCCAGATTAAATGAGAGAGCGTAGAAACTGCAAAGCATACAACATACAGCATATAAGGATGGTGGTGATGGTAACACAACAGTGGGAATTCAATGTCCCCAAACTGTACACTTTAAAAGTAGTTCAAATGGTAAATGTTATGTTTTCCATGTTTTCCACAATTAAAAAACAAAAATGTACAAGGTACTCATTGGCAGCATCTTCTAATCTGCCATGTACTTGGAAATGATACTAGCATGTGTGAACCATGAGCCCATAGGTCCAGAGGGAGGATATGAGCAAAGCACACGGGCTTTGTCAGCTCTGTTTCCACCGTGCAGGACCCTCCCCGGCTGCCAGTGCTCCTCCCGGGGTTCCCACGCTGGCTGCTGCTGGGCTGGCTGGGATGGAAGACCCTCATGTAGCTGGCACCCTCAGGGCTGCCCCTTGCCCGCTCTGGGAGGAAAGAGGATTCACACTGCACCTTTACCAGGGCGGGACTGAGCCAGCCTGGGCTCTACCCGGGCAGGTCGATGGGATGCTTCAGACTAGGGGGAGAGGCAGGGGGCAACACTGGTCCTCCTAAAGCCACCTTTCCTTCCTGAGAGCTCCCTGGGGAGAAAGAAGGCCCTGGAAGCCACCGACTGGGGGCTGGGGCAGAGCGGGGGCAGCTTGGCCAGGCGGCACCCTTGGGAACCAGGGTTTCCTCATCTGTAAAATGTGACTCTGCGAGGACAGGAGCTTGGTTTCGCTGGCTGCTGTACCCCCTGGGGCCTAGAACAAGGCTGGTTGGTACACAGTAGGCGTCTAATAAATGTTGAGGGATCGAATGGATGGACCGATGAAAAGGTTGGGCAGGTTGTTACTGACGGCCTCTGGGTTTCAAGGGCCCATTCACTCTGTCACTCACCTTCGCGCCCGTGCATTAGTTCCCTCATTTATTCATTCCTCCCGCAGGCTCTACCGCACTCATTCATTCATGCACTCTGCCATTCATGCACGCGCGGGTTCATTCATTCCCTGCCCCTCCGCCATTCCTCGCCCGGCCCCCGCGCACGCCGCACCCCCGCGCCCCTGCCCGGCCCTGCGCCCACCACGTGCGCCCTGGCCAAGCGCTGCGGGGGGGAAGTGCGGGCTCAGCCGCGGCTGCGCGGGGCCGGGGCTGGCGGGGAGCCGGGCTGGGGGCGGGGGGCGGGCGCTCCCTGCGGGAAGCCGGGCGGGGTGGGGGAGCCCCGGCCGCGCCGGCTCCCGGCGCGCTCGGCCTCGGAGGGGAGGGGGCGGCGGTAGCGGCCGCGGCGGCGGGACCCGAGCGCGGCGGCGGCTGTGAGCAGCGCGGCTGCCCCGGGGCCATGTGGACAGGCGGTCGCCGGCCGGGCCGGCTGCGCCGGGCGGTGAGTACCTGCGAGCCGGGAGGGCAGGGCGCGGGCGCGGAGGCGGGGCGGACGCCACCCACGCCTGGGGCGGTCCCTGCTCGGCGCTGGAGGTGGCCGGCCCCCCGCCCTGCTCCCCTCCGCGCGGCGCCCCCGCCGTGACGGCTTCACTGGCCCAGGAGGAGCGGGCCGGGTCTCCTGGAACTGGGCACTCTCGGGTGGGGCGGGGATGCCCGGCCTCCGCGCGCCGCGGAGAGCGCCCGGGTCCGAACGCGGGGTCCTTGCGCCCTGACACGCGCGCCCCTGCGGGGGGAGGAAGGGAGGGGCTGGGGACCCAGGGCGCGGCTGGAGGACTGGGGACGCCCCGCTGTCCCAGGCAGGTGGCGAGGGTGCCGGCAGGCCTGGACCCGCCTGCGTCAGGGGGCAGGGCCAGCCCCTGCTCCGGAGGCCGGAGAAAGGCCCGGGAGCCGGAAGGAGGCTGGACCCGGGGCCGCCTCATTGAGCGTTTGCAGCGCGTGGGCGCGCACGAGCCTCGGACACCACCATCCCATTCAGTGCCTCGCGGCAGGTACTATCCTCCTGCCCCTTTACAGGCGAGGAAACTGAGGCTCAGGGAGGCCAGGGCCTTGCCCAGAGCGGCTCAGCCAGCGCGCTCACCCTCCCTGAGCCCCAGCACGTTGGATGGGAATTTCTGCCCCAGCGTTTCCGCTTCCTGCTTGGTTTAGAGGTGTTTCCTTCCTCATCTGTGCCCCACCCCATCCCCAATGTGGTTCCTCAGGGCAGGAACAGCGTGGGCGACGCGCTGGAGTCTCCTGAGCCGGCAGAATGGGAGCAGAGTGGGCACCCGGGAGCGGGGCCGGATGGATAGGGAGCATTGCACGTGCAGAGTCCGCATGGCCAAGGTCGGGCCAGTGCACATTGGGGGTCCAGTCCTGGGGGTATGGGTGGGGCGGGGTCTCCACGGCCACGCTCCGTCGGAGGCCCCAGTGCTCTGGCTCTCTGGAGGCCATAGACAGGTCCTTTTCCTTCTCTGGGCCCCAGTTCCTCTGCCTGTCAAGAGCAGCAGTGACCCCCACCACTCCCAGGGCCAGGCTCCCACGAGGACTGTGGGCAAAAGCCCCTAACAAACTGCGGTGTGCAGCCCTGCCAGGCTGGGCTTGGTCTTGCCAGCTGAGGCAAGTGGCCGTTGGGGGTGGCTCTGCCTGGCATCTGTGACACGCAGGGCGGGGAGACAGCAACAAGGGCCCCAGCAGCATCCTGCAAACCCTTAATTTTCCCGACTCTCACTATAATCAGGGCGGCTTGGAAAAGCAAGCACCGTGGCAGATGCGACTCTGCCTGGGCTCGGAACGCGGGCTCGGGGCGATGGGCGGCTGCGCTGCTGCCCAGGGCCCTCCCCAGCTTTTGTCTCATATTTATAGATTCCTACGCTCCGCGTTCCGTTTGTCGTCAAAACCTGGAACTGTTCGCACCTGGGAGCTGAGTGAGGAGGAGGGCTGCCTAGGTCCTCAGCTTGGAGGATGAGTTTTCCATGGGCTGGAGTGGAGTCGGGGGACACCTGTCAGAGCCCAGGGCTGGGGAGAGGAAATGAGCCCTAAGCAATCTGGATGATCTTCCATCCACTCTCTCAAGACTAGGGCACAGGGTCTGGCCCACATAGCTGCCATTTATGGAACGCCTGCTATGTGCTGGGCCCTGGATCAGCATTTCCACGCATCATCTCCACGGCAACACTTTGAAGGAGCTTCCCTACTCCTGCAGGCACTCCTGATGTTGAAGAGTGGATGGGTGGATGGGTGGATGGATGGATGGATGGATGTGGATGGATGGATGGATGGATGGATGGATGGACGGACGGATGGATGGAAGGGATGGATGAATGGTTGGATGAGAGGAGGGAGGGATGGATGGATGGGAGGGAGGGATGAATGGATGGATGGATGGATGGATGGATGGGAGGGATGGATGGATGGATGAGAGGGAGGGATGGATGGGAGGGAGGGAGGGATGGATGGATGGAAGGGAGGGAGGGAGGGATGGATGGATGGATGGAAGGGAGGGATGGGAGGGACTGACTGCAGCCCATGAGTCCATGACTACTGGACACAGTCCACAAATCATTACAGGGTCAGAGGAGGTGGGGCCCAAGGGCTGAGTAGTTGCTGAACAGATGAAGGGGTCAAGGCGTGTTACCAGAGCCTGGCCCAAGGCCTGAAAGTGATGGGGAGAGTGTAGAGTGTTCAAGTCTCAAGACTTAGAAAGGCTGTGCCCTGCTGGAGTGTGGAGGCCATGGTGGTGGGGAGGTGTGGCTGCTCCCCCAAGGGAGGTAAGGGTCCCTGGGACAGATCGGAAGGTGACCCTAGGACTTGCCATGTTGGTCTAAAATCACCCCTCAGGGTTCTCTCCCGGCTCCCCCTCCTGCCGCAGAGCTGGTCACTAGCCTTAGTGGAGAGGCCTGGACGGAGGTCTGCAGCCCTAGGTTCTGGTTCTTCCTCTGCCGCTGACTCACCGTCTCCTCTCTAGGGCTCCGTATCAGAATCTTAACACCCATTACAGTCAGGGGAGTGACTACTGTGTCCTAAGAGCGGCACCAGATTGTAGCCTGTGGTGGGAGAAGCTGGCCAGAGGTATCTCTATTGCTTTAATCATTATAGGAGTGAATGAATGAATGATGAATAAGTGGATGAATTCTACACTCACCTAACATGCTGACCCTAAGCACCCACTCTTCTCTGCTCACTGGGCTCACTTAGGTGAGTCTGACACAGACCTTGCCCTCCATGAGTCCACAGTCTGATGGGAGACATGGACCCTGGCCAGTGTGGCAGGAGTCCGGAGATGCTGGGGCTCTTCTCTCCCCTCTAGCTAGGAAGGGAATTCAAAAGTGGCCCTTGCCTCAGCAGGCCATGAGTCTGTAGGACAGTACAACAACCTCTGGGGTCTGCCTGAGGTGGGGATCAGCCAGCGCCCAGCTCTGAGCCAAGTAGGGGAATTGTAATCGTTGGTTCAATCGGCAATCCCTGAACCCAAGTCAGGGATGGAGATGAGTCAGGCCTGGGCTTTGCCTAGGGAAGCCAGACTTGGAAACCTGGTCATCCCGCAGCAGGTGCATGCTGGGATTAAGAGGTGTATGAGGTGGAGAAGCAACGCGGACATAATGAAGGGGACGCATAGGTGGATGATGCTGTATGGAAGGGAAGCACTAGCAGCATAGAGCAGCGGATGGATGGGTAGAAAGCTAGAGGGATAGGCCGGGTGCAGCAGCTCACGCCTGTAATCCCAGCACTTTGGGAGGCTGAGGTGAGTGGACCACCTGAGGTCAGGAGTTCAAGACCAGCCTGACCAATATGGTGAAACCCCATCTCTACTAAAAATACAAAAAAATTAGCTGTGTGTGGTGGTGTGCACCTGTAGTTCCAGCCATTTGGGAGACTGAGACAGGAGAATTGCTTGAATCAAGGAGGCAGAGGTGAGGTTGCAGTGAGCTGAGATCATGCCATTGCACTCCAGCCCCTGGGCAACAGAGTGAGATTCCATCTCAAAGAAAAAAAAAAAAAAGGAAAAAAAGAAAGCTAGAGGGAAAGATAGATGGGAGGAGAGGTTGATGGATGTAAGTAGCAAGATAGGGATGGATGGGTGGACAGATGGAAAAGTTGATATGGATACAGGACTGGATTGATAGAACAAAATATCAATGGATGATACATGGGTGGGGAGGGGGAGACTTCTGATACACAAGGCAAGATTGGTAGATGAATGGATGGGAGGATATTTGGATGGATGGGTGAAGGGATGGATACATAAATGGATACAGGTAGTGCCTGGATGCTGGGATGGGTGGATGAATACTTGAATACATGTCCACGAATGATGAATAGAGGGATGAATGTACACTGGAAGAGCCCATGGATAGGTGACGAGAGTATATTGGCGGATATGTGGATAGAGGCCTGAGAAGGCAGCTCAGTGCACAAATGGATACAAAGCAATGGATAGATGCATGGATACGAGACACAAGTAACAGAGGAATGGACAGACATATGGAGGGATGGGCGGGCGGATGGATGGAGACGGGAGTGAGAGGACCAGTGGGCAGATGAGTGCCTGTCAGCGGGTGATGGACACAGACATAGAGGGATGTGTTGGTGCGTGGATGGCACCTGTAAGTGGGTGAGCGGTCACAGGTGGATAGTGGAGGATGGTTGGCTGAATGGGTGGAGCTTCAGGTCACTTGTGCCTTGATTTCCCCGATGCCAGTGTTTTGCTCACAGACCCCCATGTCCCTCTGCTTCAGAGACATATACTAGGCAGGCGCAGGGTCAGGAGAGGACTGATCGGACATGGAGACTTGACTCCACCTTGAGTATTTGGTGGGAGAAAAGCCAACCCAAACTAACAGCCATTCGGCCTTTCCAGGCCCGCGTTGCCCTGGAAGACACACTCAGGGAATGAGGAAGCAGCAGTGAGGCCTCTTCTAAAGGTCAGCGGCCAGCCGGGGTTCCTGCAGGGGCGTTTGTGCTCAGGGATCTCCCTGGAAGGCCTGGACAGCTGTGTACATGTCCTGTCTGAGGAAGGAGAGCTGGGGCAGAATTCATGTGCCGATGGCACAGCCTGTGCTTGGGTGCTGGGGACTTGGAGACATCAAGACCATGGCTGTCCTTGGGGATTCTCAGGCCAGCGTGGAAAATCCAGGGCCAGCAGGGCAAGTGATTAGGAGCACAAGTGTGCAGATTCCCAGAGTCTCAGTGTCCTCAACTGCAAAAGGGGGATAATAATAGAAACTTCCGACCAGGCGCGGTGGCTCACGCCTGTAATCCCAGCACTTTGGGAGGCTGAGCTGGGCCGATCACAACGTCAGGAGATCAAGACCATCCTGGCCAACATGAAGAAACCCCGTCTCTACTAAAAACACAAAAATTAGCTGGGTGTGGTGGCACATGTCTGTAATCCCACCTACTTGGGAGGCTGAGGCAGGAGAATCACTTAAACCAGGGAGTCAGAGGTTGCAGTGAGCCGAGATCGCACCACTGCACTCCAGCCTGGCAGCAGAGCGAGACTCGTCTCAAAAAAAAAAAAAAAAAGAAACTTCTGTGCTGGGACCAGGGGAAGGTTAGTGAAAGTGACCACACCCCTGCTGGCCTATGCTGCAGCCCCTGGTGCATGCCCGCACCATGGGGGTTTACCTGAGGCCCCTCAGAGCCCAGTTTCCTCCTCCATGAAGCGGGGTAGCTGTTCCTAGCTTGCAGGCCTGCTGTAACAATGAAGCGAGGTGATGTTTGGCACTGTTAGCAGAAGCCTGGCGTGCCTGCCCACACGGCAGGGTCCCCCCGACATCCTGTGGCCTGGTCTTCCTGCTCCAGTCCCAGCAGGCAGTGGGCAGCCTCATGCCCCTTCTCTCGGAGCTGGCAGGAGCCAGCTTTCCGACCACAGGGGCAGTGTGTGCCAGGCAGCAGGAGAGGGGCTTGGGCATCTGGAGAGGAAGCGTGTGTGAGTGCCTGACCTTTGGGGTTCCGTCCTGGGCCTGCCATGCCCAAGCCATGTGACCTCTGACAGGTCACTGCACCTTTCTGAGACTCTGCTCCTTTTAGCAGAAAATAGAGCCTTTGGCCATCGTGCTGCACAGGGGCAGGTGGGGATTTGAGGTGATGACGCATGCCCAGCACGGAGCTTGGCACGCGGGAGGGGCTTAGGAAGCAGGACTGAATCAGATGAGTCAAGAGGCAGGGGCTGCAGTGCCAGGAGCTGGAAGCCCCTCCAGGAGAGGTCATCCAGGCTGCTGGTAGGTGAACCGGCCCAGGCCTTGAGCCCGTGGCAGCCGGCAGCATCCTCAGAGCCTCAGGCCCAGGCGCCTGAGAGCCAGCAGGTTGTTATGACAACGGAAACTTGCCTGATGCAGCCTGAAACTCTGGAAGCAGCTCAGAGGACTGGTTGGCCAGGGCCCCCAGAACACTCCTCAAACCATGCATGCTAGTGAAATGGACACATCAGAGCCCCAGTGCTCATGAGTCCTGAAGTCCCTTGCTGGCGCCACTTCCCAGCACTGCCGTGGGCTGAGTACTGTCCCATGCCCACCTGACAGATGAGGAGGGGATGTGACTTGCCCATGGGCCTGTTGGAGTGTTGGAGAAGGGATTTGAACTTGGATCTGCCAGCCTTGAAGTTTCTTTCCCACTGGTGATAGGGCAGGGGCTGAATGACTGCTGCTGGGGAAGGGCTGTTCAGGTGTAGAGGGGCGACTGTTGGGGACCACGGGGTGGGAGGAGGATACTGTGGCCTCCCAAGAGCCTGAGATCCCTCCCCTATATTCTCATCCTGTTTCCGGTCAGAGTAGGCCCACACCAGGCTGGGGATGTTTGTGAACTGACAGCCTGAACCTGCTATGCCGTTTATTCAGTCAGTCATTCAAGAACTATGTATTGAGCACCTACTATGTGCCAGGCCCTATGCAAAGAGCTGGGATACAGTGGAACTTCCATTCTGTGGGGGGACACACACACAGATAATAAATAATTGCAAACATTAATTACATTTCGGGACCAGGGCTATAAGGGGCTGCTGCAGGGGTGCTTGATCTAATCTGAGGGACAGAGGGGGACAGGCTGTGAAACTGGGAACCTGAAGGTCAGCTGGGAATTAGATGATGGGAAGGAGGGAAGGGAGAGAGTGGGAGTGTTTCTGGCAGAGGGAAAGCAAGCGCAAAGACCCTGAGGTCAGATAGAGCTTAGCACATTCAGGAACCTGAGAGACGTTCCTTGGCAGTGGGGAGCACAGGGCGGGAGGGTAGCAGAGAGAGAGAAGACACCAGCAGCTGTCAGGGCCTTGCAGTGTGTATGAAGGTGTGATGTTGTCTAGTCACCTGGCCTGTGGTTTTATTTATTATTTATTTATTTCTGTATCTATTTTTTTTTTTTTTTTTTTTTTTTGAGACGGAGTCTCGCTCTGTCGCTCAGGCTGGAGTGCAGTGGCCGGATCTCAGCTCACTGCAAGCTCCGTCTCCTGGGTTTACGCCATTCTCCTGCCTCAGCCTCCCGAGTAGCTGGGACTACAGGCGCCCGCCACCTCGCCCGGCTAGTTTTTTGTATTTTTTAGTAGAGACGGGGTTTCACCGTGTTAGCCAGGATGGTCTCGATCTCCTTACCTCGTGATCCGCCGGTCTCGGCCTCCCAAAGTGCTGGGATTATAGGCTTGAGACACCACGCCCGGCCTTCTGTATCTAATTTTTAGATGGAGTCTTGCCCTGTCACCCAGGCTGGAGTGCAGTGGTGTGATCTCAGCTCACTGCAACCTCTGCCTCCCGGGTTCAAGTGATTCTTCTGCTTCAGCCTCCCAAATAGCTAGGACTACAGGTGGGCACCACCACACCCGGCTAATTTTTGTATTTTTAGTAGAGATGGGATTTCACCATGTTGGTTAGGCTGGTCTCAAACTCCTGATGTCAGGTGATCTGCCTGCCTCAGCTTCCCAAAGTGCTGGGATTACAGGCGTGAGCCACTGCGCCCGGCCTGGTCTGTGATTTTAAAAGGTCATACTGGCCATGTTTGTGGGATGGGCCGGGCTGGATCTGCATTGACTCAGGAGCCGCAGGAAGGGATGCTCGCAGGTGTCCAAGTGAGACATGGTTGTGTGTGGTACTTGCAAAGTGATGGTGAGGATGCAGGGAGGTGGCCAGGCCTGAGAAAGGCTGAATCTCCAGGGCCCAGCGGCCAGGGATGGGGACAGGGAAGAGGGGGAGGAAAGAGTCGAAGGAGCCCCTGTTCCTGTCTTGGGTGGCTGAGGCCATGGTGAGGCCATGCATTGAGTTTTGCAGACTCAGTCAGGGGTGCCTTGGGCATCCAGAGAGGCATCCAGCTGAACTCAGAAAAGCAGGGGTCCCCAGCACCCGATGGAGGCATCCATACAGGGCCCGGGTATACAGCTATGAGCATGCCACACAGGGCCTCAGCCTCGCTCCAAGCAACACCAGAGGCCAGGCCAGGGATGGTGGTAATGCATGCCAGGCCAAGGGCCTGGGCTGCCACCCCTGGAGAGCCTTCCTTCACTCTAGCACCCCAAAGCCGCATCCTAGGAAGGATCTCTGCGTGGGGTGCAACGGCAGGTGTGTCTCCCTTCACACAAAGGATGGAGGGTCCAGGTCTGGCTCTAGCCCTTCTCTAAGTGTATCTCCCCTACCCCACTCCCACCTAACTACACCCCAGGCCTCCATGTGCCAAAGGCTCTTGCTTATAGCGTTAGCAACCGCGTTTTCTCACCCTAACCCTGTATATCATTGGAGAATTGCACACAGCTGCTACCAACAGAGATGGACTAACCATAGCTTAAAGACAAGGGGTTATTTTTCTTTCAAGTTAAAGAAGTACCAGAGGAAGGCCAGGCACAGTGGCTGATGCCTGTAATCCCAGCACTTCGGGAGGCCAAGGCAGGCGGATCACCTGAGGTCAGGAGTTCGAGACTAGCCTGACCAACATGGTGAAACTGTCTCTACCAAAAAATACAAAAATTAGCCAGGCATGGTAGCAGGGACCTGTAGTCTCAGCTACTTTGGAGGCTGAGGCAGGAGAATTGCTTGAATCTGGGAGGCAGAAGTTGCAGTGAGCTGAGATCAAGCCATTGTACTCCAGCCTGAGCAACAAGAGTGAAACTCTGTCTAAAAAAAAAAAAAAAAAGTACCAGACGCAGATGATGCAGGGCTGGTGTGATGATTCAGTGGTCATGGGAGATCCAGATTCCTTTTGTCTTTCTGCTCCTCCACCTTTTATACATGGCTTTTGCCACAAGTTTGTCTCATGGTGCAAAATGGCTGCCACAGCTCCAGCCACTTCCATGTTCTAGAGAAGAAGCAGGAGGATGGGGAATGGGAAAAGGACACAGGCTGGCTGTCTGATCTTTTTCACAGAGCTCTGCCAGCAGTCACACCCAACTTCTGTTTATAGTTCATTGGTGACCTCCTGGCCTGGCTGCGTAGGAGCCCAGGAAAGGTGGTCTTTTAGCTAACTACCCTGTATCTCAAAAGAGAATGAAGGCTCTGTAATAAGGATGCAAGGGAGGACAGTGGGCTGCCCGCGGCCTCTGCTGACCCCTCCCATTTGCTGGTTTGCTGCAGTTCCAGTTTGCCCTGCTTCAGGCCCAGTGCTCACACTGTCATGGTGACCATCGTGGCCATCTGTCCACTGCCTGTCCTCTATGCCCCTGCACCCTGGACTGCACCTGGCAGAGGAGATGTCAGAGTAGGAGAGAGGGAGGCCCAGCCCAGGGCCCTGTGTACCATAGGAGCTCACTCAGGGCGGGCTACCTCTCCAGGCAGAGCCCAGGACATGACCTTCTCCTCTCTAGCACTTTCTAAGCCCTGAAGCTCAGCTTCCATTTAGTGAGAATCGATTTGGGGGTGGGAGGCCGTGAGGCCCTGCCACTGGATCAATGGGCAGGCGGGCATCTGGCTGGTTGCCCTGGTCTGTGAGGACGGGAGGCACAGCCCCCAAGAGGGCACAGGGATCCCAGCCCCATGGGAGGAGAGGAGTGGGTCACAGCGCTCTTGGGGAGCCCAGACCTTGGACTGACTCAGGAGGATGTTCTCAGGGGCCAGCTCCCAGGTACGGGGCTCTAACCCTGCCTGTCCCAGGCAAGGCGGCTACAGCTCCCTCCTGGAGCCCAGGGCAGCAGCCCCCATCAAGGAAGCACACAGACAGGACCTTCGAAGCCACATGCCAAGCCCCAGCCAAGGTCGAAATCCTGAGGGCAAATCATCTTGCCCCAGCTGGGCAGCTCGGCCCATCCAGGAGACGGCCCAGGTGTCGCCAGTCCGGCCGTCCTCCCCAGAGTCCCTGAACACAGGCAGCCGGGCTGTCACAGGCTCCCTCGCACGCCTGGGCCGCCGGCGGGAGGCCAGACTGCCCTTCTCCAGGTTCCTGGATGAGGTCACTGTGCGGGTTCTGGACCCTGGGACCCTGGAGGCCTTCAGGGTGCCCAGAGGCCGCAGCCCAGAGCCCTCCTCAGTGGATCGAGGCCAAGGCCTGGCCCAGGAGGCCCTTGCAGGAGCTGCAGCCCCAGGGGAGAAGGACCCAGCCCTGAGCTCCCAGCTTTCTTCAGAGGCAGCCGCTGAGGCTGCAAGCAGAGTGGGACCAGGCCAGGCCGTGGGAACTAGTGGACCTTGCTTGGGCAGTGGCAAGCGCGGAGGGCGAGCTGCCTCCCCTTGGAGGCCTCCAGGTCGGGTGAGTCTCAACCCCAGAGGTCTCTTCCCTCCTCATGTGCCGTTTCTCCACAGGTCCTGTCTGACCTGCTCCAAGTTCCCTCCCCACACCCCTTTTATAATATCTGTAATAGGAAAGGTCTTAATTGCCAAAGGAATGAATCTCTAAGGTGAAATTTCTGACTTTGGGGCAGGCAGACTATTTCTGTATGGAATGCACATGCGTGAACAGTAATGATAGCAATTATAATAATCCCCTCCCCACTGCGGCAGAGCCTTGGTGGTTTACCTCGGGCTTTCCTGTGATTATCCTTTTACATTTTTGAGCCTGAGACAACCCCACATGAGGTAGGCTGTCCCACAGGCTTGTCAGGCAGGGAGGTGAGCTTTCATAGCTGTCCCCATTACATGGAGTTGGAAACTGAGGTTGTGAGGGGCTGCCGCTTGCCCCAGGTGACACAGGGAGTCCTGGCTTGGGCTGTAGAGCTCTTTCCTCGTACCCCATCCACATATGCACTCTGACCTCAGGCAGATGGACAAAAGATGTGGTGAGATTTCCTTAGCTGTCCTAGGGACGGAGCTGTGCAGAGCATCGGGCAGGTGGGACCTCACTCAGGGACTGGCACCCCCACCTTGGTGCTGACCTTCCATGCCCTACACCATCTGTGTCCCGTGGGCCAGGGAGGACCCCTGGGCTGCCTGGATGTTGCTGGTGCCCCAGTTCCACCTTCTCCCAACACAGGATGGAGGCGGAGGCCGTGGGCTGGGTTTGTGGGATATCAACCTGTAGCCTCCCAGGAAGGCTTTCCTGCTGGGAGGGGGTCTGTTCTGGCGACACACTGCGGGTGAGTGCGGTGACTGATACTCGCGGAGCGTTGACTAGTGTTCTCAGCTTCTGACCCCCAGCTTGGGTGCAACTCCAGGAGGTCAGCGCCATCATTATGTCCCCAGTGCACAAAGGAAGAGGGAGGTGGAGGAGCCGGGTTGGGCCCAGGCACTTTGCCCTCCACCTCTGCACCTCTGCCACCTGTGTGCTGCTGGCCCTCAGGTCACCTGCTCTGTCCGGGGATGGCCAGGGACAGGCCGGTGGGTGGGAAGTTCTGGTGATCTGAAGCCCTGCCAGCCCTTTCCCTGTAGGTCTGCATGGCCAGCTGGGGCCAGGCGGCTCTGGGCGGAAGTGCCTCTCGAGGGTCCGTGGCCTTCTGTGTGACTCCGGCCCGGTCACCCCGCCTCATTGTGCCTCAGTTTCCCCAGCAGTGAAAAGTCAGTCATGGTCACAGGCACCTAATAAGCATTGTGTCCCCGTCTGCTCCTCCAGGGGGTGGTGAGCTGGGAGCCCCTCTTCTCTGCTGCTCTTGGCTCCGCTTACCATGCAGACCGCCCTCTGGGGACTGCTGAGCCCCAGGGGAGTCTTGGTGCCGCCTGGGCCCTGGAGGATTCCATCCCAGGGCTTCTTGCACATATCTCTCGGGGCCTCAGGGCCTGTTGGGGCCCAACAGTATGTTCAGGGGGCGAGGCTGCACCCTGGGGCCTGGCCAGGGTGGCCCCACCCAGGAGCCCAGCTTGACTCCTTGAAGCGAGAGGTGGCATCAGCCTCAGCAGGAGGGGCTGGACCCTACTTGGCCTCGGAGGCCCCGGTCTCCAGGCCTAACTCCTGCTGCACCCCACATTCTCCCACCAGTCCCCCAGGATCGTATCTCATGATGGGCGCCAACTCTGAACCCCCCAGCTCCAGCCTCAAATCAAACACAGCAAGCCCGTGAAAGTGATCGTAGGGTCAGGCTTGTTCCATAAAGCAGGCACTGAGGCCCGGAAAGCTGAGTCCAGCAGAGTCCTGGTTGGTCTGTGCCCTGGCTGAAGTCACACTCCCCCCAGTGTCTCCATGGGGACCTTAGAGATAACTGAGGAGGGACCCTGGCACAAGGTAGGGATTCAGCTGCCGGGATGATAGTGGTGATATAGATAGTGATGCCAGCCCTTCACAGGGGCTTGTCTGTTGATTTGAGTATCCATTATGTGCCTTGTACCTTCCTGGCCTGGACAAGCCTGTGTCCCCAGAATGCTTTCTGGAGGGGGTAGCTCTGGGGAAGCAAGGCAGATCCCTGGCTTCCAGTCACCAACCTGCAAACCCTTTCTTGAGAGACCATGCCTGGGGCTCCAACATGAATCACTTCTGGGAGGAAGCCGCTGCCCCAGGAGAGCTCTGGGTTTCAGTCCTGTCGTGTGCTGTCCTGCCTGGCTGAGTGGCCGTGGGTGAGTCTCTCGTCCTCCTCTTCGTTGAGGAGGCTGCTGTAGAAGGTCTCTGGGACCTCCGGTTATCACAGACTTGGGACTGAGCCTCATTTATACTAGTGTGAATGACTCAATCCAATGTTTATCTGAGAACAAAAGTCAAGAAGGAGCAGGAAGCACAGGGCCAGGGGCATAGCCCTGGGTGGGGTCGTGACAACACCCCCAATGCCAGTCCCCAAGGCTGCAGTTGGATCCTGTCTGAGAGGCTTTCCGGCTGAGTGACCCTGAATAAGCCGTTCTGCCCTCCTGGCCTCAGCCTCCAGATGATAGGGAAAGCTCAGATGTGGATGGCGCCTCTCTTGAATGGGGACCCCCGAGGTGCCTGGAGAGGGGGCAGCTGCTTCCCAGCCCCGCTGACTGTTGCCATGTGGGAATGTGGGCCGACGTTGCCAGATCTTCCAAAATTTTCAGTAGAAGCCAAAAATACGGATTTTAAAATGTAAACTCCCAATTTTTAAATGTTGGCTCGAATGTTAAAAAAAAAAAAAAAAAAGCCTTGTGGACGCCAAATACAACATGCCGGTGGGCCAGATTTAGCTCTGGGAGGCCAGTTCGCTGTCACCAGCCTAGCCCAGCGGCACCAGGGCACAGCTGGGTAAAGGGAGGCCCTGTGTGAAGTCACACAGAGCCTAGACAAGACCCAGGGCTCGGGTGCGACAGGGTCACCTCTGCAGCTGAAGCCAGGTGCCCGGATTCCCCAGGGGACGGACATTCTTGGCCCCATGTGGGGCAACCCCAAGCCAGGGCCCGGGTTCAGATCCTCAACTTGCTGGATAACCCTAGGCAAGCGCTCTTCCCTCTCCCATTGATCGGATAAGGCCAGGAAAGCCCGCGGCTCATTTGGGACTGCAGCAGAGGCTCTGGGGAGACCCACCGTGCGCCCAGCGCCAGCGAGGCCCTTGAGGAGGCCTGGGATTCACAAGACCCAGGCAGCTCTCCGTCCTTATCCTACCTGTGGGTCAGCCCGTGACACTGATGATCCGCTCTCCTCTTTGAGACAGCCCCGGAAGGACCACCCCACCCTTACTGCAGACTCTCATCCCATCTCCCACCTGCCCCTTCCCAGTCTCCTTGGTTAGTCCTGCTTGCCTCCTGACCCTGGACAGTGGCAGAGTCCCAGGCTCCATCCCAGCCTCTGTCCCTTTCCACCGTGGCTGCCCCGGTGGCCTCCCCAGTGTCACTCTGATCTGACTACTTTTAGGTTCACGTCTCCTGGAGCCTCCCCTGAACTCCAAGCCCATTTCCCAGCCCTTGGTGTCTCCCTGGGATGGCCAAGGGGCACCACCAGACCTGAATTCCCCATGTTCCCCCGCCTGTCTCCAGCTGCTCAGGTCACAATGCTTCTGTCACCTCAGGGGTTCTCTTCCTTTCGTGTCTGCTTCTAGACTGCCTGGGAATCCAAGAATCCCTCCCACCTCCACCCCAGGCCCTGTGGGCCTGGCTGGACGCCCTGGGGTCCTGCATTTGCCCATCTCCACACAGCAGTGTGAAGGAGACGCCTCCGTTCATCCCTCCAGGGACTCCCATCCATCTCATGGCAAAAGCCAAGGTCCTGATGAGGGCACACAAGGCCCCGCACCCCAACCGCTCCTTCCCACTGGTGACTGGGATGCTTCCCAAACTCACCAGACACAGCCCCAGGGCTGCTTCTCCAGCGACCTCCCAGGACTCACCCGCCCCTCCTCTGGTGGTTCCCTGGGGACTCACCCGCCCCTCCTCCGGAAGCTCCCTGCCCCACCACCTCCACTCCCCGCCCCCACCCACCGCCCTGCTGTCCCAGGACTCACCCGCCCCTCCTCCAGTGATCCCCTGGGATTCATCTGCTCCTGGGCTCAGCTCACTTCATCTGGACCTCCGTGTTCATCACTGCACCCCTTCCCTGCCCCACCCTGCCTCCCATCCTTCTCTGTACACATATCCCCATCGAACGCACAGGGTGGGAGGGATGGTTTACTGATTCCTTCTTGAGGTCTGTCTCCCTGCATGAGAATATCAGCACAGTGACGGCAGAGAATTTCATCGTTTGACCAGTGCTGAATCCCCCAGAACAGGGCTCTGCCCACAGTAAATGTTGCCAAATGAATGTCACAAGCCAGGGTACCATGTAAAACATCTTAGAAAGCTGTCCACCCCAAGTGATCAGTTAGAAGGCTGACTCTTCAGAACAGCCGCACCCCTTTCCCAGCCCTGTCCCCAGGATGGTCCCTTACACACAGCCACCTTGTTGCTCCCAGTGAAGGATTTTCCATCTTTCCTTCCTAGATGAGTAACTGAGGATCAGAGAGGTTGAGAGCCCTGCCCAAGGTCCCACAGCTGTGGAGGAGGCCCCGCCCCCAAGGCCTCATCTCTGCCCTCCACATGTTAGGCTCATTTCCTTCCCTCAAGGAGGGGTAGGGGCAACAAGATTCAGGGGAAACTCAGGAAGCTAGAGCCCAGCATGGCATGTGTGTAAGGAGTCCCGGGGGGCCAAGCACTGGGGTTGGGGTCGGAGAGGCCAGCCCCATGCCCTGAGGGAGGGTAGGGCTGGCCTGAGTCGGAGGCAGAACTGGGACAGGAACCCAGGCCTCTGTCCTTAGTATGGCCCTCAGCACCTGGCAGGCCCCCTGCAGAGGTGGGCTCACTCTCCTCTTCATGGTGTCACAAATCAGCCAGATTTAGGGGGTAGTGGGCAGCCGTGCAATGAGGCCAGAGGGTCCGGCAGAGGATTTATGTGCTCCACTATGGGGGCCACAGCAGGACTGACCCTCGTCCACAAAGGGGTTTCCCAGGGCAGAGCTCTGCGAAGATACTATGCCAGGTACCAAGGGGCTCCATGCCCTCCGGCACAAAGGCAGGCTTGAAGAAGGGACGCGGATGGTGTGAGAATGACGAGGACCCTGCCGTGAGAGCAGGAAGGATGCTGTCCAGGGCTGGGGAGCAGGTGCCTCTGGCTGGGGATTAAGACGCACTGCATTCGTTCAGGCCAACAGCACCTGCTCGCCACAGGGCCTCCACGCCAGGCCCTGGACACAGGGAGATGCAGCGGCAGAATGGAGGAACTCTGCTGTCAGGGCGCCACCGATGCTTTAGACGGGTAGTCAGGGAAGACAGGCCCCAGCCGTGCAGTCAGGGCAGAGCATTCCAGATGCAAGGAACTAGTGCAAAGGCCCTAAGACGGGGATGGGCCTGGTGAGCCTGGGGCCAGCAAGGCAGCCAGTGTGGCCAGTGCGTGCCTAGCGAGGGAAGGCTGCTGGGCATGGGCGTCGCAGGGTTAGGCAGGGCCAGGTCAGTATTGAGAAACCCCTCATGGAGGCCTGACAGGTGGCACAGAGTCACCTCCTCAACCTTGTCTGGGGAGGCCCTACTGTGTGCCAGTCTCTGTGCCCAGGTGCTGCAGGGAGGATGGCGAGGGCCCTGGCCCCAAATCCCCAGGCTCCTGCCTATAAACTGCAAATGCACAGCTGATGAGACTCACCCAGCAGAGCTCCTGGACACTTCAGTGGAACTGATTTCTGTGACTGGGCCCAAGGCCACCCTGGGAACAGAGCAGCGGAGGAAAGGGTGGACGGGCATGTTTCTGACCTAGGCAGCCCTCCCGACGCTGGTAAGAAAAGGAAGTAGGAGGTGGGAGGGAGGCAGCCAGGAGCTCCACAGGGCTCAGCCCATGCAGGGATGGGCACATCATCAGGACCCAGACGTCCACAGGTGGGAGTGAGGAGAGAGCAGGGGCCAGTGGCCAACAGGCAGGGCTTCTGTGACGGGTCAGGAGATAAAGGTGACTGCTGGGCTGGACCACCAGAAAGAGGTAGGGACTTAAGGCAGACATTGGGGAGAGGTGTGTTGCAGGAAGAGGCAGTGGGTATGAGTGTGGCGGGACAGTGCCCAGAGGTGGGGAAGTACTGTGCCCTGAGGACTGTCCCCCGAGAGCACCCAGTGTGCACCTTGTGTTCCCAGTCTCCCTGAGGGAGATCCTGCCCCCTCAGTTCACAGTAGGAACCCTGGACACGCCACAGACTCCTCATCCTCATGGTCCCCACCCACTGGCCCAAGACCCAGGCAGCACCACGGTGCTCCAGCCCATCAGGCAGGCCTTGACTAACCTCAGGGGACTTGAGCAAGCCACTTCATGCACTGGCCTCGGTTTGCTCACCCATAGCAAGGGCCTCACAGAAAATCATCCAGTCCTGTGGTCAATGAACGGCTGAATCAAAACTTGCACCCGGGGTGCTGGTCCGGTGCAGAAGCCTCGTGGGAGACTGTCTCCGAGGGCACAGCACGTCGGCTGGGGAAGTTTCCCTGGTGTCTCCTCCCTAGCCACCCACAAAGATGCCTGCGTCACTCCTGCATGGAGAGCGTCAAGCACAATCCGCTTTTTAGTCCCCCCGCCCCTGCCAGATGCTGGGCTGGTCCAGGGACACAGAGCTGGGACACAGAGTCCTGTCCCGTCAGGTGTGGTGGTGAACTCAGTGACTCCACTGAGTTCCCACAGAGAGCCGCATCGGGGACACAGCCTCCAAGGGCGAGGGCAGTAGTTGTCCCGAAGGCCGTGGTTGCCCCGAAGGCAATGGGTCAGAGGAGGATTTGAGCCACAGTAGCATCAAAGCCAGGCTTCAGCCTCCGGAATAGGCTTGAAGTGCAGGGGCTGCCTGTTCCCTGCTGTCTCTTGCCCTGCCCAGCCCCCACCACTTAACCAGGGCAGCTCAGCAACCTCCCCCACCTTTCCCCCCAGTTCCTTTCTAGGCATGGGGGGAATTCCCATACAGGCCTTTTAGAAGGGCTGAAACATTCAATATAAATAATTAATGCTAGATTTTTTAAATTAAATTTTAATGCATTCATATTAATTATAGACAAACTCCCTGGCAGGTCATTCGCCGTGAGTGATTGAGGCAACCAGAGACAGCCTTTGGGTGGGAAAGTCTCCCGAGCAGTGGGGTCCAGGTGCAGCTGGGCCCCTTCACCTGTGGGATCTCCAGCAAGCCTCTTCTCTCTTGGAGCTTTGCTCCTCCATGGGAGGTCCCGGGCTTTCACAGTAGAGCTGTGGTGAGGAGCGCTGTGATGTGTAAGGGGCGGTAGACGTTATTGTTATGACTATCGTGGCCATTCTGCTGAGGGTGGCCTCCCAGGACCAGAGGAGGGGGTGGGGGTCTTCCTCATTAGCCCCTGGAGAGCAGAGCTTGCTTCCTCTGCTGTCCCTTCTCTGCTTCATCTGCTGTCCCCTCTCTGCTGGAGAACTTAGCCCAGAGCCAGTGAATGAGTGGGTGTTGTTGGTGGATGGAGGAACACTTGGATTTCTTGGGTTTGGTTTGATCCTGGTTCAGGTCTGACCCTCTGAGTGGACGGCTCCTCCCACCCTGCGCTGGCTCAGCGCAGGCCAAGCCTGCTGGGTGCTGGGGGTGTCCTGGTGAGAACACAGGGCTCCTGCCCGGGAGCTCACAGCCAGGAGGGGAAAGGGCCGGGAAAGACAGGCTTCAGTGCCCTGAGATCCAGGCATGCACTGTCCGTGTTTATTGAGCGCCTGCTGTATGCTGGGACCTAGCATGGGGACCCGGAAAGGTGGGCCTGGGGAAGAGAGCGGTGTGGGGGTCGCGTTGGCCGGCGGTAAAGTCTTCCCGGCAAACTCCTTGTCTTGCAGGAGAAGGGATTATGGAGGGGTCCAGGCTCGTGGTCTTGGACAACTTTTAGAGCGTCTGGGGAGGGGAACCGCCATCCAGGCGCCTTGGGGATCCCTTCCCCTGAAATTCCTTCCCCCACCCCAGCCGCTCCGCAGCCCGCGGGTGCTGAAGGGCAGTGGAGCGCCTTGTCCGGCTGCCTCCCCCTTCCCCCCAGCTTTGAGGTGAGGAAACTGAGGCCGGGAGAGCGCCGGAAGGCCGGCCCGAGCACCCGGGAAGTTGGTGGCCGAGCCTGGCCGAGGCCCCCGGGCCAGGCCTTCTAGCTTGGCGCTGCGGCCGGGCTGCGCCCTCGCCCGGCGGGGCGGTGGGGGAGGCGGCGTGGGGCCCGGACCCGAGCGGAGCGCGCTCCCGGCGGACGCGGCGGCGGCGCCTGGCGCGAGGGGCCGGGATGGGCAGTCATCAGTCTTCCCAGGTCTGTCGCGTGGTCCCTGAGCTCGGACCCCCGTCCCCCTTGAGTGCCAGTCACGGCACAGAAAGACGGGGAAAGCCCCGGGGAGCGGCCTCTCCCGGGTGATGGAGAGCCCGCCCCGTGCCCCCCGCTCCACGCAGGAAGTGCGATCCCGCCCGGGCCGCTCGCGGTCCCCGTCGCTCGCCCGCGCCCACAAGGTTAACGGCGGCCGGTGGGTCCCCCAGCCCGGCGCGCGGAGGGGCTGCCCGGCTGCGCGGGGCTGGGCGGGGAGGGTCTCCAAGCCGCGCGCGGGCGGGTCTGCGCAAGCCTGGCAGGGAGCCCCGCCGGCGAGCCGGGCGCTCACGGGTTAATCCCTGGGGCCCGGGAGGGGCGAGCCAGGCCCAGAACCCCAGAATCTTTGAGGGCAGCGGGTCCCTGATTGAGGAGTCGAGGCTCCAAATGCCATCAGCCTCGGATTGTGTGAGTGTCAGGTTCTGCAATCCTGCACGGCCCCGAATTCCCCAACATTCTCCGACTCGGCGATTCTGAGATTCCGGGGCTCGGCTTCTTCCTCCGGGAGGGAGCGCGGGGCAGGAAGGGTTAACGGGCGGGGCGCGGGGAGCAGCGGGGCCGCGGCCGCCGGAGAGTTAACGGGGACGGGCCGAGTCCCCCTACTCCAGGCGAAGCCCAGATCGCCCCTGGCCGGGCCATCCCGGGCCGGTCCCCTCTTCGCCCCGGGGGGCGTAACTCGGCACAGGGAGCGCGGCGGCCCGGGCGGGCTCACCTGTTACTCGGCCGCGGCCCGGCGCGCCCACTGAGTCACGGGGGCCGCGGCCGGGACTAGGGGCTGGGGACGCGCAGGGCCGGGCTTCCCACGGACGGGGCCCCGCGGGGTTGCCCGGCCGTGCCCGCTGTGCCAGCTCTGCCCGGTGCGGCCGCGGAGCGCACGCCTCCTGCCTGCTGACCCTCTCCTTTGGTTTCTCGCAGGCCTCTGCCGCAGACATGGAGAAACTCAGGTGAGTGGAGCGTCTCCCGTGCCGCGGTTCGCGGGGGCCGGGGGTGAGGGCGCTGGGGAAGGCGGGGGAAGGGGGCGCCACCCGAGCGCACCCCCTGGGCCCGCGGGCGGCCTCGGCGGGGCTTTGGGCCAGGTGCGTGTGTGTGGTGCGTGTGTGCGCGCTGCTAGGCAATGGGGAGCCCCGCGCGGGGGCTCCTCGGCCGGCCCGGGCCGCTGCGGCGGGGCCTGGGGCGAGCGTCACTGAGGGCCAAGCCGCCCCCAACCCGGGGCCGCCTGGTCCCGTGAGGGCCTCAGCGCGCCTCTGCACCCTGCCCTGGACTCTCGCTGGTCCCCGGGGACCCTTCGGGCTCCGTTCGTGCTGTTCCGCACCGCCCCGGTGCTGGCTCGCCCCCCACCCACCCCCACCCCACCCCGCTGCCAGTTGCCTGGCTCTGAGCTTTTAAGTGTCCGCCTCTTGGGGGCGGGGGTGGGGGATGGAGTCCTCGCGGCTGGACCAGGCAGCCGCGTCTTGGAGCCATTTTGGGGGAATCCCGCGACAGCTTCTGGGGAGTGTCCCCGCGGCCTCCCTCCCTCCCGATGCTAAACTTTAAGCCTCGGTAGACTTCACGGGGCCACCTGCAGGGCAGGCCTAGGATCAGTCCGTTTGAATGTTTGCCACTTCCTCAACGACTTCCCCTGGCACCCTGACCCCTACTTTGGGAACACCCCTCCCGTGTTTTCCTTCCGGAGCCTGAGCCGAGGCGTTGTGTGGGCGGCAGGCCCAGCTCTAGCTGCTGGGTTCCAGCACTGTCTCCCCTGGCCTACAGGGTCTGTGTCCTCACCACTCCCTCCCGAGGCCAGAATTGGCATCCTGGGGAGGAGGCCAGGTAGAGGAGCACCCCTCCCTCAAGGAGCAGAGCCCAGGCTGGGCCCAGGTCTAGGGGAGAGGGGCCCTGGGCCCTGCCAGCTGACCCTTAGTGCCGTGGGTGAGTGGCTTGGAAATACCCAGATGGGAGCCTGGGGACAGGTGGGCTCACACAGAGACCCAGGGTGGACTCTCAGAGCAGAGCAATCTCCTGGGCCACCCACAGAGCTGATGTGCAGCCCCCAATGTGGGTCCCACAGGGACAGGACCGACATGTCTTGTGCTGGGAGGAGGGGTCCAGTCTCTGAGGTGGTACAGTCTCAGACCCCAAATACCTGATACACGTCAGCCAGGCCCACCTTGTCATGGCCAAGGTCCAGGTGTGGGCAGTGAGGCTCAAAGAGCCACAGCCCTGGCTGTGGTCACACAGATGACATCAGGCCCAAACCCAGGCTCTGGCCCAGGCCAGGGCCCTTCCCTGGCGCCCCACGTCGGCTGTCATTTCACCACCTGGGTTGTACCGCTTGTGGGGGAGGGAGCACTGCTTAACTCAGCTGAGACTTGAGGAAAAACTTAGCATTCATGGGGTGCCCTGAGGCCAGCCTGGGGGTTCCCCGCGGTGGTTCTCTTTCTCTTTCCCTCCTTCCCTGTGCCCGGCCAAGGCTCTCCGGCACCCAGTTCTGTGTGCCAGGCACTGAGGACAGAGGCATGACCCCGCCCGGCTGGGTGCACAGGTGGGCAGGTGTGCCAGGTGGGCGAAGCTGCTGCCTGAGCTGCTGATGGCGTCCGTGTTGCTGTCCCAGGCGGGCTGAGGCCTCCCTGGGCTAAGCCATAAAGGCTGGAGGCAGTGGCCAGGACCTGGGCTCCGGGGCTGCACTGGGCCATGTGGCCTTTCTGGAGTTGCCAGGGGTGGTGTTGGGGAAGGCATCCTAAACTGGGGAGGGGTCCTACCCTCCTCTCCCTCTCACCCAATTAGTGTTCTCAGAGTTGCCTGAAGGGCTTTTCCAGAATCTTCCCTCCTGGTCAGTGTCAGGGCTGTCTCAGTGGGTTTCTGTCCTGCATTTGGTGCCCGGGATTCAGAACCAAAAGCCCAGGGGAGTGGAAGGGAAGTCGGTCAGCATGGCTTCCTGCAGGGAAGGGTGCAGGATTTGGGGTCTCACAGACCCAGTCACTGGCAAAGTCCTGGCCCTAGTTGGGCCTCAGTTTTCTCCTCTTTAAAGTGGGTGTCCTAACCACAACCAGGTTGCAGGGATGTTGGGTGCCATGAGCCCCTGTGGCGGAAGCATCTCTCCTGGGACCTGGCCCAGAGCAGGCCCAGGTAGAAGGTCTCTGGGGAACGTCAGACCACACAGTGGTCATAGTGAAGGGGTCCTGGGGTGTCCAGAGGGATGACCCTATGATCGGTCCTGCCTCCCGGCCCCTGGAGTATGGGGTCTGCACATCACAGTCTGGGTCTATGGGTCTGGATTGAGCTCTGAGAGCGCTGGTCCTGGCCCCCTTCTCTCCCAGATCCCCCAGGGCCTGGAGCCGGGACTGACTCACGGGACAGTCCTGTAAATATTTGCTGAAGAGCAAAAGGACCATGTCACCTGGTGGCACTGTGGCTCTCAGTGGCTCCCTTTGGTGGGCAGGTATACATTGAGGGGTCTCTCTTCCCTGGCCCCTCCGGCCGGCTGCCCCCTCATGCTGTCGCCCTGCTTCCGTGTTCCCCACAAGCAGCCACCTTCAAGCCCCTGCCTTTGCCTACCCGGTTGCCGCTGTAGAGAATGCCCTGCCCCACCTTCTTGTCCACATGACAAACTCTGTGTCTTCCCTGTCGCCTTTTCCCTGGGGTTTTCATGACACTCTTGCCCCTCCCTCCCAAGGGGACTCCGGCCCCCTCTGGGTACCGGCTCTGAAGAGACCCAGGTTGACCCCAGTGCCGGGGACAGAGGCCCACAACAGATCCTCCTAGGCCAGTGGACAGAATACAGAAAGGGTTTGCCCGGAATGCGCTGGGGTCCCAGGTTATGAACACTGGCCTGGGGTATTGGGAAGAGCTTCCTTCCAGGAAGCAGGGACACTTGAGCTGAGGCATGAAGGATGAGTAGGAGTTTCCAAGGACAGACAGGCTGCCCTCCAAGAGGCGCAAAGGCCTGGGGGCTGCCCAGAGCAGATGTGTTTAGGGAAGACAGGTGAGGGATGGGGAGTGGAGCTCGGTGGGGCTCCCACTGACACCTGGGGTGTCCTCTGTCCTCCCCAGGTCCCCAGATGGGCATCCCAGAGAACAGAGCCTGGGTCTGGCCCCTGGTGTTCTGGCAGCCCCAGTGCCTGGCAGAGGCTGGCACACAGTAGGGCTCCCACAGGCCAGGGGGGCACACGGTAGATATGCAGCCACACCATTTGATGGCCTGGCTCTTGTCCCTTGACCCTTGCTCAGCCATGCTCAGCTATCCTGCCTCCAACTGCTTGAAAAACTATTCTTGTGACACTCAAATATTTATAGATATTACCAAGTCCCGGCTGGCGTTCTGTGTGCTCAGAGCCGCTGCGCCTCTAATCCCTCAAATTAATCCCCTCCTCTCCCTCCAAACAGGGTCCCTCCTGCCCGCCTCCTGCAGCGTGCTGCTGGGCAGCCCCTTTTTCTATTTGGCTTCGGTTCCCTCCTCTGTCAAACAGAGAAGTGGGTCAGTCGCCTCTCATGGCTCCTGGGGTGCCCAGAGCTACTCCTGTTTGGTGTTCACATTTTCCCCCCAAAATAGAACTTTTCAAAGTCATGAACTGTGATAGGCCTGCAGAGACATTAATAAATATCCACACAGTTCAGCGGTTAAGTTTAGAAAGACCACCTGGCGACCACCACCTGTGTCAAGGAGTTCAACATGGCCAGCCGCCAAGATCCCCAAGATCCTTCCCCAAAGGCAGCCCCATCCTGCTCCTGGCCAGCCCCCGAGATCCCCTGAGACCCTTCGCCACAGACAGCCCCATCCTACTCCGAGCGGTCACGGGGACGCCGACATTGTGCTCAGTGGTTCCTTGGTGTACTCATGGTTCTGCCACCTGAGAGGGCATGCCCAGCAGCGGTGATTGTGTATGGCCTGCTTTGGGACCGCATACCTGGATTCCTTCAGCCTGTGCTTTCAGGGTGGCTTTTTTTCACCAAAACTTTTCTGTTTGTGAGGGTCCCTTGTGGTGGTAGGTGGAGCTACAAGTTGCTGTTGTCATGGTGAATTGTCTTCCTGGTGGCTTCCCTGCAATCCGTTTGTTCCCTGGCAGACTGCTGGGCAGTGTGCAGCCTGGGCCAACTTAGGAACCTCCTGTGTGGGTGTCTGGGGATGCGGGCTGCAACTCTGGGCGTGCACCCTCAGTGCAACCTCCGAGGCCAAAGTGCGCATAGGGTCAGCTCTGGAAGATCGGGACAGACTCTCAAAACCGCTTCTGCCCATCACCATCCCTCCAGCGTTGTTGGGGTGGGCATAGCGCAGATTATACTGCCCTGGGTTGCTACCCGCTGGGTTTCCTCACTGGCGAAGGCCGTGTGCACTTTCTACCAAGATGTGTGTGTTTTTCTCATTGATTTGCGGGAGCTCTTCACATCGTCAGTTACACCTGCAGCAGACACGCCTCCTGGGGGACGCCGGGTCTCACCTCCTGGGGGACGCCAGCTCTCGCTGTTCACACAGTCCTTCGATGAACAGAAGTTCTTAATTTTAATTTTGTTGAATGTCTTGGGGTTTTTTTTTTTTTTTCACATTCTGATTAAAGCGTTGTATCCTGTTTAAGGAACCCTCCTGAAGAATTGAGGCTATTGGCTTTTCATCCGCTTGAACTTGGGTTTGCCTGTGGTGAGAGGTCAAGGTTGAGCTCCTTTCTGGTTTTGGTTTTGGTTTTGCACAAGGACACCCAGGTGTTTGGGCCACATTCTCTCCTTCACTCCTATGACCGGTGCGTGTGGTCCTGTCCATGTCAGACACTTGTCCAGGCTGAGACGCTCTGTGGAAATGCCAGGCTGATGTCACAGGGATGCAGACAGATGGACAGCAGGTGGCCTCGAAGGTCCCGGCCCTGTCCCGCCCTGCCCCTCCACGTCTTCTGCCAAGGGGGCACCCTCTCACACCCAGGTCCCCCACCTGGGCCCCGCGAGCCATCCCTGCTGCTCTCGTTGTTCACGATCATGGATTCCACACGCATTAACTGAGCACCAGAGGCTGCTGTGGGCGCTGAGGACACTGCAGTGACCGCACAGGCAGAATCTTCTAGCTGGCGGGAACAGAAAACTTTTTAAATTAAATAAATATCACGGTGACAAGTGCTGCGGGGACAAAAAGAAAGGAAGGCAGTGAGTTGGGGGCCGGGGAGTGGGTGACCTGTACAGCGTAGTTCGGGGAAGGCCCTGGGCGGGTGCCACCAGGTCAAGGCACCAGGAGGTCCAGGCAGATGGAGCAGCAGGTGTACCGGTGGCCTGCAGGAAACAGCGAGGGCTGGTGGCCATGGAGGAGGGCAGAGGTGCTGCGTTCTGGATGTGTTGGAGGCTCGAGCGACCAGGTCTGCTGATGGGTGTGACAGGGGGTGTGGGGGAAAGGAGGGTGTCAAAGGCAACTCCAGAGCATTGGGTGTGAGCAACTGAAAGAAAGGATGGACTTTCTTCACCTGAGGTGGGGACAGCTGTGGGGGAGGAGCGGGTTTGGGGGCACACAGGCTTGAGGTGTCCCCTTTTATTTAGCAAACCCCTGCTGCACACCTGCTTTGGGCAGGCCCCTGTCCTAGACAGCATCCAGGTTGGGTTCTCTGGGCATGCGGTAGGTGCTCATTGAGGGTGGGGAAGTGATTGCACTGTGGTCTGGGCCCAGCAACTGAGGAAGAGGTGTCCTGGGGCTGCACCCACCTTCAGGATGGCGGTTGAGTTTCTTTGTCCCTTTCCCCCAGGCCCCCTGCTCTCCAGCTCTTGCCTCCTCTAACCCACCCACTACCCCAGCAGGCCACACCCCTCCCTGAGTGTGGTCCTTCAAGGCTGTCTATCCCACTTCTAAACTTGATCCTACTAGAGGAAGTCTTAGGGACTAATTCTCACTAAGGTGTGAATGACTGCCTCACTTTGATTTCTCCCTTTGCAGCTAGGGGCTCAGGGGGTGAGAACCCAAGACACTGAAAGCTGTGGTATGAGTCTGGGAGTCACTCCTAATCTGGAGCAGCTCTAATGGTGTCAACTTGGGGGTTGGGGTTACAGGTGGGGCTAGGATGCCTTTGTCCCCACAGCCCAGTTGAGTTCCCACTCCTCGGCAAGGCCTCCCTGATGGGATACGTGGTTAAGAAGGTAGACACACCTAGGTTTCAATCCCAGGTCTGTCATCACTTACTGACTGTGTGGCCGTGGGCAAATTTTTTTTTTTTTTTTTGACAGTCTTCCTCTGTCCACCAGACTGGAGTGCAGTCCAGGGCTCAAGCAATCCTCCCACCTCAGCCTCCCAAATAGCTGGGACTACAGACAGACACACACCAACACGCTGGGCTAATTTTGTATTTTTGGTAGAGACAGGGTGTCACTATGTCACCCAGGCTGGTCTCGAACTCCTGGGCTGAAGTGATCCTCCTGCCTCGGCCTCCCAAAGTGCTGGGATTACAGACATGAGCCACTGTGCCTGGCCTTGGGCAGATTTTGGAAGCTTTCTGACTCTCAGTGCCACATCTGTAAATGGGGGTAGTAAAAGCATCTACCTAAGAAGGTGGCTTAGGGGAATCAGTGCAGTCTGGGGTCATGCACTTGGCTGGTGGGCCGGACTTTGCTGTTGTGGCCTGTCTCGGATGGCTCTGCCCTGCTTGGGCCTTGCTGCCCATCCCTTGGGCGGTGACATCGTTCCCGTGAAGGAGAGGGCCTGGCAGCATGGGACCCTCTGAGGGTCTCTGAGCTGGGGGCAGGGCCAGCTCTTCTGCACCCTAGGCTGTCTGCACTTTTTCCGGGGGCCGTCGATGGTCGGGGCAGCGGCTGGGTGTTTTAGAGGAGGCAATGCCATGTACCTGTTTCTCAAGGCTCCATGTCAGGCCTGCATGGGGCTCCCCCTCCCCACCCCCAGCTACCACAGGCAGAAAATCCTTCAGAGGGCTGGAGGCCTCTGGGCCTGAGCTCTGCACTGGGGACTGCCTGTCTCTGAAAGGTTCCCCCCTGTGTCTGCAGAGCAACCTGAGAGAGGCCTCATGCCCTATCCCCTGATGGACCCACCAAGGCTCTGGGGCTCGTGTGGAGGGAAGCTGAGGTGTCTGTCCTGAGCAGCAGCAGGACTGAGTTGCAGGACCTGAGATGGGAAGCGGGAGATGGGGCAGGGGATGCTTGTCTGGCGAATGCAGCAGGGCCTGGGAACCAGGTCTTCTGGGCTCCTCAGCCCCACTTCCTCTGCCCCTCGTGGCCACTAGCACGGGTGATGGTCAGGGGTCTGCCAGGAAGTGGCCAGTGCCATGTCTCTGTGTCCTGGGGGTCTGGCCGGACTGGGGAAGCAGCCACTGCTGGGTCTGTGTGTCCCAGGGGTCTGGCTGGAGTGCGATGGACCAGTGGTGGCATTTGGATGGCCGTCTCAGGGAGGGGAGGCTGCCCTGGCCGCATACCACCTCAGGCTGCTGAGGTTGGACACCCCACAGGCCCCAGCCATGTGTCTGGGGGATCGCCAGTGAGGGCCAGAGGAGGCACATGGCTGGGCTTCCCTGGGCAGGGCTTTGTCAAGCAAGAGAGAAGGAAAAGAGAGGCAGGGGCAGGTGGTGCTGCTGGGGACACAGGAGAACCCAAGACACAGAGCTGGGCCCAAGTCACCCTTCACTTGGAGCAGCTCTGCGGGTGTCAGCTCAGAGTGCGGTGGGACCATCGGAATGATCCCTGGATCTCAGGAGCATCTGGGGGCTGGCTGGGGCTTCTACCCCCATTCCTTCTTGAGGAAACGGAGGCTCTGAGAGCTTGAGTGCCAAGCTCATTACTCCCAGTGGCCTGTGGCAGAGCAGAGGCTGCTGAGGTTGGGGCCTGCTCAGCCACCCACCCTCTCCCGCCCACACCATTCAGCAGGGTCAATAGTCCACAGGACCCGCTCAGCCCCCGGGGCTGGTGCAGGGATTGGGGGATCCTAGACACCGCCAAAGGGAGGCTTAGGGAGCCCCGGGCCTGGCTTCGGGAGGGAGGACAGATGCCACCAGTGCCCCCAGCTCTCTCCTTGGCCCCGGGGCCTCCCTCCAGCCCTTGCTGCTGCTGACAACCTCCCCCATAGCTGCAGACTCTTCTTGGAGACTGAGTCTCGCCTCTCGAGTGTGAGTGTGTGTGTGTGTGTGTGCACACCTATGCAGAGGCGAACGTGGAGTGGGACCAGCCAGGTACTGAGAGCATCCCAGAGAGGCCCAGGGCGTGCAGGGGTCCAGGTCCTGCAGTCCAGGGTTACTGATAAGTGTCTGCCGCTCTGATTAGTTCTGTGATCCCTGGAATCCCAGAAAACAGGCCTCCTGCTGATCCAATTAATAAGTTTGCCCACGTCTGTTTGCAGTGGTGAGCAGGCTGGTGGGGTGGTCAAATTAGCAAAGCCATTGTGGGTTCCTTGGTGGCCAGTAATGAAGCCAGTCATCGGAGTGCTGAATCGCAGCCTCTTCTCTCCTGGGCACCAGGGTGGGTGGCAGGCGCTGAAAGGTTCATTCGGGAGTCCCACGAGGAGCTGGTTCCTGGCTGTGGGGCCAGCCCATGGCCATCTGTCTGCTCATGCTGCCCCTGCACACTGGGGGGGTGAGGCAGGGGCTCCAGGGCCAAGGTGTGTACAGCCCCACCCTCTGGCCAACCCTATCTTCTCCCAAGGGAGAGACGAGGGAGTAGTGATGGTGGTGCAGGCTGGTGCTGGGAAAGAGGGGCCCAGGCAGGGGTGCCAAGGAGCCTCCTGGGTCCACTGTGCAGCTCACCTTGGCTCTCAGAGACAGCCCCACTGAGGCTCCCTGCTCTAGCACTGCTCTCCCACCAGAGAGACGGCCCCAAGCCCAAGCCAACTTCCCGAGCTCCTTGATGTGAGCATCTCAGGCCCCCAGGAAGAGGATCAGACACTTCAGCACATGCTCAGGGCCTTCTGCCAGCTGACTCCTGGCCCACCCCTTGTCTGCACCCCACCCCACAACCCCCAGGCCCCAGGCCCCAGGCTCTGGCCACACCCATCTCAGGGACACGCCCTGGCCCCACTGGCATGCTCCCAGCTGTGTGTCCTGCACACAATGGCCCACCTCCCCATGGATGGGTCTGACGTTGGTTTCAAAAAGGTCTCAGGCTGACAGCAGATGAGGGCAGGCGCTGGGGCCTGTAGCGGGGCTGTGCGGCAGTCGCGTGAGAGGAGTGGGCCTGGTGTGGTGGGTGGTCCTAGAAGGCGAGGCTCCTGGTATACTCTGGAGGCAGAGCCTGGGGTTTGCTGCTGGCCTGGAAGGATGGGGAGAGAAAAAGGGGATCAAGGATGCATCGAGGCACGGGAGAGGACTTGTCTTGCTGCAGGATTTGGGGGAAGCTGTGGATTTGTTGGGGCGATGGGAGTTCAGCTGCACCGTGCAGATCTGTGCTGCGCATGAGACAAAGGTGAGGCAGTGGAGTTGGGGAGCCGCAAATGTGGGGGCCTTAGCAGAGAGATGGTATTTGTTTGCTGGGGTTGCCACTGTTGAGTGCACACACGGAAGGAGATGCCAGAGGCCAGATCTCTGGGACGCACTGGTGCCAGGAGGCCAGGAGATGAAGAGCACCCCACAGAGGAGCCTGAGAAGGGGCAGCCGGAGAGCCCAGTGAGGGTGGGAGGTGTGGGAGCAGGGAGAGGTGGCATGTCCCTGACTGCTGAGGGCTCAGGTCAGGTGAAAGCTGAGACAGGACCAGTTCAGTGACACGGAGGAGACAAGATCCTGGCGGGTATTGGTCCTGTCCTGGCAGGCTAGGAGTAAGGAGGCAGAAGCAGCAAGATCAGGCACTTCCATCGAGCGGGGAACAGGGACTGCGCCTGGAGGGTGAAGAGAGGGTTGTTCTCAATATGGGAAGAGCAACCACGAGTTTGCCTGCCAGAGAATGACTGGGAAATGAGGGAGAAACGGATGGTTCAGGAGCAAGGGAGACTACCTGGAGCCCACCTGCAGCTGGGAGAGGCTGGTGGCCATGGTCCAGCCCAGCTGAAGGGCTGCCTTGGCTGGTCTGTAGGTAATGGCGGGTGTCACCAGGTGTTGGGCAGATGCTGGTAGGTGGGGCACGTGGAGGTAACATCTGGGAAGTTCCCTTTGGAAGGTTTCTTCTCAGCAGAAAGGGAAGAAAAGGAAGCGAGGTCATCAGCCTGAGTGGGGATGGGGAGGAGGTGTTGGGGAGTTGGGAGGCAGGGGGGAAGGTGTGAAGTCACTTTCCAGGAGAGTCCAGGGGGAATGGCACAGGCATGCCTAGGATTCCTGGGTAGGTCTGTGGATGAATGGAGAGTGAGGCCGTCGGCCCGCCGCTGTCTCCTGCCATCCATGTGGGTATAGGAGCCCAGTGGATGGAGAGGTGGGTTTGGCACCCTTAGTACAAGGAGGAGAGTGATGGGGAGGAGGCCGTAATGCTGTCATTGGCTGCCAACTGAGGGCAAGGCTGGTGAGGGGCTGTGAGAGCCCCCAGTGGCACTGATGGAGTGAGGGGCACCCTCAGGCCTGAGCTGAAAAGAGAGGGGGTGTCAGAAGTGGGAACACACAGGGGTCCGCATGGGTGGAGCACAGTGGGCACCACAGAGGGTCTGGGAGCTGGGCCTGACTCCCCTCCCACCTCCAGCAGTGCAGCCCCCACCATGGCAGTCATCTCTCAGCAAGCATGGCTTGTGCGCTTCTGCCCACTAGGCTCAGTGCCAGGGTCTCACACTCCCTGCCCCGATCCCTCCTCCCAGTCCTGGGCTCTGCAGGCCAGTGTGCTCCCCGACCGTCTCCTCTCTGTAGGTTCTGTGGCTGGAAGAGGCTGGCAGAGCCCGCGCTGGGACTGGGGGCCTGGGTTTGGCCGCCCTGACTCAGGTGTGGCTGGAAGAGGCCGGCAGAGCCTGCGCTGGGATTGGGGGCCTGGGTTTGGCTGCCCTGACTCAGGTGTGGTGCTTTCAGCCATGCGGCTACCCAGGGCCTGGGCTCTTCGTCTAAAATTCAGGTTGGATAAGGATCAGTGGGGACAGCAGTGGACTGTGACCTGCAGAGAGGGGGCATGGAGGGATGCCCCGGGACATAGCCTGCTGCCCCAGGTGGTTCTGCCCCACCTACCCTCCTCGGACACTCAGCTGTCCCCTCACTAAGGGACAGAGTCCCCAGGCCTTCACCCTGCAGGCCTTTCCTGAAATCGCAGCTGGGAGCTCAGAGTTGGCTGGGCTCTCTTGGGGCACCTCCAGTCCTGCAGCAGGCACTGGGTCCCTGACCAGGAGGAGACAGCCCCTGTGCCCTGACCAGGAGGAGACAGCCCTCATGCCCTTGCACTGTAGGGCTGGGGTGAGGATGGAGAAAGGGCTCCTGACGCAGGGGGGAGGTCAGGGAGCCCTTCTTGGAGGAGGTGAACAGAGTGAACTCAAGTGCAGGGAAGGGCATGCTCTGAGCAGGGGGCAGCCTGTGCCAAGGTTCAGGGGTGACTCTGCAGCCACCCCATCTCTCTGCCTGGGTTGGCCTGCTCTGCCCTGGCCCTGGGCACGCCCTGGGTCTGCCCACCCTCCGAGGGCTCCCCAGGACATGGTGTACCAGCTCCCAGCACGTGGTTCTGCAGAGAGAGGGGGGCAGCGGGGCAGGGCTGCGGCTGCCCGATAAGATGAAGCGAGATGAAACATTTCCTGCTGCATCCAGGCAGGAGGCAGCAGCGGCGGCTGGCCAGGTCACCCCACAGCGGAGGGTCCAAAGGGAGAGGTGGGGCCGGTGAAGGAGCGGGGAGGGAAGGGCGGGGGAGCAGGACGGGAGGTCTTGAGCCCAAGTCCACACTGTCAGGGTGGCCCCAGTTGAGCTGGTGATGACCGAAGCTCACTCCTCTCCAGGCCACGCCTCCTGGCTGTGGGCCCTAGTTCAGCACCGTGACAGTCCCCTCCTCACTACATACACACCACGTACACACACAGGCACAGGCATGCATGTGTCTTTCCCCCGGGGCAGTCATACAACAGCGAGCAGCCGTGGCGATGACATTCAGAGTCCTCTGTGCAGGTGGAGTCCCGGTATCGCTGCAGAGGTCAGCCACGGGATTGTCCAGGCCTGGACGGACACGGCTGAGCCCAGAGCAGTGCCAGCAGTGACAGGCTGTCCTGTTGGACTCCGGGGCCACTGTGGTCAACCCTCCAGCCACACAGAGGGCAGAGGGCAGCTCATCATAATTGTCTCGCTGTGTGAGAGACACGCACCAGGATGGCTAAAGCGCTGCTATTGCATTAAAATCTGGCATCTCAATGTGAGGCTGACCTGGAATGGAGCCCCAGCCGGGCTGTGTGACCTTGGACAGGCCCTGTTCCTTGAGCGCTGTGAACCTCAGTTTCCTCATCTGGAAAATGGGATGGGATACACACCTCGCTTTCTGGGGTCTGAGGACTAAATGAATGGGTGCACACGGTGGGCAGGGGCTGGGGTGCCCCCCACCTTCTGTTGGGAGTGGTCTGCTGTCGGCTTCCAGGCGACACAAAGGACAGAGTCAGTGCAGCAGGAGCAAGTTGGAGGGGAAGAAAAGGCTCTTCTGAGCCATGAGGAAAGAAGGTGGCCATGGGCGCAGGGAACACAGGAGAGGCTGCCGGCACAGGAGAGGCTCTGCCGGGGCAAGGGATTCTGCCCACTCAGCCCGGGTTCGCACAGGCCTTGTTGCTGCTCCCCAATGGAAGGCTTGGGGCACGAGGTCTTCTGCAGGGAGACCCCAGATGGCCTTGGCGGGGGGCAGAAGGAGCTCTGCGAGGACTCGGCCCTGGGCCCACAGCAGGCATCCCAAGGGTCTGGTGTGGGCTTCCTCCAGGGCCAACTGGAGGTTCTGCTGGGAAAGGCCAGCCTGGGTCAGAGCAGCTTTGGGGACAAAGACCTCCCAGGGCTGATATCAACTCAGTGGAGGCTGAAAGGGTGGGTGTGTGACCCCCTGCTCGGCCTGGTCCTGCTCTAGGCACTGTGGAGTGCGAAGGCAGGCTCTCAGGGGCATGTGCACAGCTCGAAGGCCAGCGCCTGGCGGGAAGGTGGGGGGTGCCAGCAATGGCGAGGATGGGGCTGCGGCGGGTCCCAGGGGATGGGAATTTGGGGTGAGGAACTGGCCTTTTAGTCTTGGTACAGAGAGAGGAGTTGGGGGAGCTCTGAGCCAGGGAAGAACATGGTCTGGTTGGGTCTAGAAATGAGCCGTCTGGGGGGGACTACAGTTTGGGGGGCCAGGGTGAGAACAGGAGACCTGGCACTGCAAGTCTCAAGGACAGGGCTGGTGGGGAGTGAGAGGCAGCAATCAACCTCGTCCAGGGCAGGGTGGGGTAAGCTGGGGTTTCAGGCCCCCTCAGGTGCTACATGGGGAGGAGTTAACGTGGAGCAGGAGGGAGGAGTGAGATCCTGGCAGAGCGGACACGGGGACAAAGTCACGGAGATGAGATCCTGGCTGCCTACAGCCTGGAAGGGAGGAGGAGCAATTTAGTGTTGCTGGAGCATGACACTGTGGGGCCAGGCTGAGAGCCACGACCAAAGAGGGAAGACAGAGGCTGTGCCCAGGGCATGGTGGGATCCCACAACATGCCAGGGGCACAGGGCGGAGACGGCTCTCGGGCCCTCGGCTGACTGTGCAACAGTGACAGCCGCAGCCCAGCCCCACCCCATTGTTGTGACGTCAAGTGGGAGGATGGGAGCCAGGCCTCCCCCGCAGCCTCCAGGAACCTGCTCAGCGCCCTCTGAGCTCCAGGCTCCCGTGTCCCCAGCACACCATGGAGCTAAAAAGGGTTTCCTCCTGACACCAGGGGCCCTGGAGCTCATGTAACTATCCTCCCCCAGCCCGGCAGGGCCCCGTGGGCATCGGGGAGCAGGAAGGGCACGGCCCCGGTGGCCTGGCATGATAGAGGAAGGACAGCAGGATGACAGACGCAGGGCCCTGAGGCTCCGGCCCTGACCCTAAGTGGACACTCACCTGCTCCACTGAAGTCACCCTGTCTGACTTGCAGGGTGGTGGGGAGCCAGAGAGCATCCCACCTATTTGGAAGCGCCCTCTGGCTGTCTTGTGGAGTGGCCTAGCTGAGCAGAGGAGGGAAGCAGTATCCCAGCAGGAGGATTGTGTCCAGCACAGGCTGGACGTCCAAGGTGAGGGGAGGCACCTGGAGAGGAAGAGAGGGACCTTCAGCAGAGGGGACCGAGAAAGGCTTCCTGGAAGAGGTGGCATCTGAGCAAAGCCTCACAAGAGAGGAGAGGATCTGAGGACACAGAGAATGGAGACGAGGACATGTCCAGGGGAGAGGACAGCATGAATAAGGGTCTGGATGGGTGTGGGGGCAGCCACATTTGGGGGAAATCTGAAGGCCTGCAGGGGACAGTTGTGCCTTTTAGCAGGGGCGAGAAGAGGCATCAGGCCTGGCTGGCTTGAGGCAAAATGTCCCGTCATTTTTCCTGGGGGCCAGGAGTGTGGTGTTGGGGTGTGGCCAGACCTGGCTGTCACCATCTTCCTCCCATCCTTCTGCCCTGGAATGGGGTGGGGGCAGTCACAAGGTCCCACAGGTGGCCACAGGCTTTTCTGCATCTGTAGGATGACGGCAATGGTGGCATCCCTCTCAGGGCTGACATGCAGTGGGAGGGGCATCTCACAGGTGAGAACGGGACACGTGCACCTTGTGGTTCATGCCTGGTGCGTCCTGAGTGTCCCGTTCTCCTTCCCCACCCGTCAAGGACCTGAAGCTGGCTGTGCAGCCCCTTCAAGCCGTTCCCTGGGGGAGGAAGACAGGCATCTGTTGACAGTGCTGCCCCCAGGGTCCAAGCCCTAAGAGGAGGTATGCCCTGGAGACATGGACAGAACCTGCCCAGTCTCCTGTAGGGCTCCAGGCTTCCTGGGGTCATCTCATCCTGACACACACAGCGCCCAGGTGGCAGCTGCTCCCCACGTGACCACACCCGTGTCCACAAAGGTCGCCAAGAAGCACAAAGGCAAGGTCTCTTGGCAGGTCAGCCTCGGTGGCCCAGGCCACCCCCAGTCAGTCACCAGGTCCTTCTGCCAGCAGGAGCAGGAACGTGGTTCCATGCACTCAGCTGGAAGTGACACTGAGACACGTCGTCCCCGGGGCCCGCGTGCTCTACTGGCTCCCCCTGGGGCCGTCGCTGGCTCTGCTGACAGCCGGGCCGGGAAACCAGTGGGAGGCGGCTCATTCCCCCTTCCGCGGTCCCACAGGTCATGGCTCCCCTGCTCTCAAAACACTTCGGCAGGCCTCTCAGCTGGGCGGCCCTCCTGTGCCAGGCTCTCAGCGGCATGCCCCTGCCCACCCTTCCTTCGAAGGGGAGTTCAAGGAAGGGGAGGGTGGCAGCCCCAGCAGGGCCCAACAGCCCTGGTTCTTACCTCATCCTCACCGAGCCTTGCTTTGTGATCCTGGGCCTCTTACTTAACTTCTCTGGGTCCCAGATTTCTCATCTCTAGGATGAGATGGCCCACATGCCACAGGCTGGGAATGAGAATTTCCAAACAAGTGTTGTTACCTGGCTCGGAACCCGAGCGGGTCGCCACTGATGCTTAGTAAATGTCCTGTGAGAGACCAGAGTCAGAGCCTAGGTCAGGTCACAACCGTGCCCCCACTCACTGACTCACTGCACCTGCAGGCAAGCCCCGCCCCTTCCTGGGCCTCAGTTTCCCCTGGGTCCTAGCCTTTCTACTCTGAGCGCCTTCATTCTTCAGCAATCCCACCTACCATAAGGCCCCTTCAGAGGGGACCTGTTGCAGTGGGGTCTCCTTGGCAAGGGCTGGAAGGAGGACCCTCATGGGAGTCGCTGGCCTTGGTCGGGCCTCGGAGACAGGGCAGTTGTTCCTGGCAGCCTCAAGCGAATGCACTCATCCCATCCTGTTTTCTGTTTGCTCAGCAGCACTGGGGTCATTTGCTGAGGGTGTACCTGGGACCGGATTTCCAAAGTCCAGTCCAGCCAGAGGCCAAGCCCACCGCCCTGACCCACTTCACCTTCCCTACCATGCGCTGGGGCATCAGACCCCTGCCCGCTTCTGTAGAGCAGCTCAGGAATCCGGTGATCAATGTGTGGCTCGTGGCCAGCGCCAAGAGCTTCCCCTGACCTCTGTTGCCCCCTCGGCCTGACCCATGGGTGCTAATGGTGACTTCTGGGGTGGGAGTACCAAAATTTGATCTGTAGCAATTTTTTTCCTGATTTTTGATCCTCACTGTAGAAAATATGACAAATTCAGAAAAGTATAAAAGAAAAATGTTAAATTATCTAGCATTTCACCAGCCAAGTATAACAACATTAACATTTCTTTGCTTGCATTACTGTCTGTGGCTGTCCGTATGCAGTTATTTTTTCAATGGGATTATACAGTTCTTTTTCTGAGCATGCCCGTCTGCCTGAGTCTTGAGGCACTCTTTGAAAGCCTGATTTCTGGGGCAGCATCAGAGCCTTATTGATGGAACCAACCCCTCTAGGCAAAGGTCAGATCTCCCGCTTTGGCGCAGGGTCAGCAGGGCTGCCCAAGCGTCTCCGTGAGCCCGCCAGCTGATCCCCAGAGAGAACCCAAGAGGGGGACAACCAAGTGGGTGCTCGTCTGGGCGCTGTGTCCTCAAGCAGGCCAGCACCCTAGCAGGGCCGGGGCAGGCACGTGTCCTTCCTCACACCCATCGGTCCAGCCCACACAGGCCACAGGCAGAGGCAGAGGCAGAGGAGCAGGGGCCCCACGGCAGGGTGAAGTGGACCCCGGATCCCTAACATCTGCCAGGTCCCACAGCCCACAGGACACTCCATACATCAGCTATCGGGGCCTCCTCCTGACCCGCCAATCCTGCACACCAGGAACCCAGCCCTACGACATGCAGGCACCCGCCAGATGCAGAGCTAGCAGGGAAGGGGAACTTGCCCCCGTCACTCCCCTCTGAGGCTGAGACAGTGGACCAGACCCCGCCTGTGTCCTGTGAGGCAGGGCTGAGGGTAGATCTGCTGCCCTGCAGGGAACAACTGACTTCAGAGGCTGCCGCTGCCCCTCCCCACCCCCGCAGTGATGGGAAAGGATGCTCAAAAGAAGCACTGAGCGAGTGACCAGTGACCCTGCCATGATGGGACTCAGTGCCACCGCTGAGCTGGGACCCTTCAGAGTGAGGAGTGAGGGCTGGCAGGTGCAAGGCTGGGCCCCCTTCTCTGGGTACCCATGTCCCCAACCCCTGCTACTTTGCAGATGACAAGGAGTTTTCTTCGCAGGGGGTGGGGACCAACTCCCCATCTCTCTTGGTCTCACAGGCCTCCGAGTGGCTGTGGCTGTGCCCCTGATGGTGGGCCACACATGGCCCCTAGCCCTGCCCACCCCGACCTGTTCTGAGCAGCTCTGTCCTCTTTGCTCACAGGCTGCGCAGCCCCTGGGTGCCCTTGTGCCTCGGGCAGCCCCGAGTCCTGCAGGGCCGGCTGGCCAGGTCCTCGCCCTCAATCTGGGACAGGTAACATACCTGTTGTCTCCCCTGGCTCCCTAGTGTCTCTGTGTCTGTCCCCAGACATCTGTCCCGTGTCTGTGTCCAACTCCCCGAGACAGATGCAGAGGCCCAGAAGGTGAAGATGAAGGCGTGGGCTGGCAGCACAGCCTCAGCCCTCACCCCAGCAGCCCAGCCAAGGGTTCCATCCTTGGACTTGGGCCCCCTGCAAGTGGCCAGAAGGGGCTCCCAGTGGAAGGCAGAAGGGAGATCCCTCAAGGCCTCACCATGTGCCAGGGGAGGTGGGCACTCATCCCCGACCAGGGAATTCCCACAGGCAAGGAGGGAGCCAAGAAGCATATGGGCATGCACACACATACATACGCACGCACGCACACACACAGGCACACGCACTGCCGGTTAGCCCCAGATCCTGGTGTAACTCACCAGGCAGCAAGCCCAGCAGGGCCCCCCCCCAGGTCGCCAGACCTGGAAGGGTGACCCCAGCCTGGAGGACATGGCCGTGGCTGCTCTGGGCACCACACCCCTCCCTGTGTGTCTGCTGAGCTTTTTCCAGATGCTGGGGACTCTCAGCCCTTGCCAGGCCACCTTTTCACCCAGGGCAAGGGGCAGAGGCCTCTGAGCCACAGGCCTCCAGCAGGTTGCCCCAGACTGCCAGTGGCCTGGTGACCCCACCCCACACAGTGCCACCTCTGACACTGTCCACTGTGTGGAGGGTCCTACTATGTAGAATGTGAACCAGCGACAGCCCTGCCTGTGTCTGGGCGCACCATCCCGTTCTGCAGATGTGGAGACTGAGGCTGCTGTGGCCCGGCAGGGCTCGGGTTAGTGTCTGGTGTGGGGGACACTGGACAGGGAAGGAGGTACTGTCTAGGCGACCGCAGAACCTACGTGCACAGCCTGGACCGGGCAGAGGGGACACGTTCAGAGGTGTGAGAAGCTGAACCCCCAGGACTGGGTGACAGGGCTGTGAGGGGTAAAGAGGGGTCACCATACCCACCCCCAGGGTGGGGAACGTGGAGGGCAGTGAGGGTGTGGTGGATGTGGCTGCATTGGACAGGTTGGGTGTTGAGATGCCTGAGGGCCATAGGTGGGTGGCTGGATGTGCTGGGGGTATGGAGCCTGACAGACACCCCGCTGGTTGGATGGAAGCCTGGGAGGGGTCCTTGTGCAGCTGGCTTAGAGGGGATTCGGCCTGAACATGCAGGACAGGGGTGCAGGTGCAAAGCAGGGCCTCAGGGAACAGCCCGGGCAAGGTCAGGAGGGGCCTGTGATGTTACCGCCGGACGAGCAGAGGTGGGGAAAGATGTGGCAGGAACCCTGGGGCGGCCAAGTACGGGGCATCAGCTATGCCTGGGGATGGGGTGCGTGTCCATGGCCAGGTGCCTGCAGCAAGCGGACACTGAGGCAGAGAGGGGTGCGAGAGCCAGGCGCCAGGGGCACTGCTGGCCCAAAGATTGTTTGGGTGTAGCAGGTGGGTGTGAGGGACTTGGGGAGGGGGGAGCAGTATTTAAGGGCTGGTGGAGCAGGGAGTCAACTGCTGTATCTGGAAGGCCATCCAAAGGCCGGGGTAAACTGAGGCTCTGTGAAGCTGCCTGACTTGTGAGATGTCTGCCCCGAGCCCACCCCACAGCCCCTTCGTCCTCCCTTCCCACACCTGTCCCTTGGAGAATCCCTGCCTAGCTCATTGTCTGCCTCCCCTCTGCACCGCAGGCTCCCGAGGCAGGGGCAGGGTTTGTCTTACTCCTGGCCGTGAGGTCTCAGACAGGTTGCTGGCTCTGAGAGGTTAGGGTAGGGGCCTCAGGGTGCCCAGGAGGGGCAGGGCTGGGTGAGGGGGCACAGTGAGCTGGGGGTGCAGTTCTCAGAAGAGCGAGGGCCTGAGGCTGGTCAGTGAGGCCTGGGGTGTGGCTGGAGAAGGGGTGAGGACTCGGGGCTGAGGTGGCCATGTGGGTGGATGGATGATGCCCTCGCCTCTTCCCGAGGGCTGTGGGCACACCGGGAGGCCCTGCAGGGAACAGTGGACTTCAGGGACTGCTGCCTAGCCATTGTGCCTGCCCTGGGAGCCCTGGATGGCATAGGAGTCCCCGGGAAGCTCACCACCTCCCTGGGGAGGACAGGCCTGTGCTGGGAAGCAGCCTGGGACCTGAAGCTGTCAAGTGCTAGAAGTGGGGTGTCCACGGAAGGCTGCCTGGAGGAGGTGGAAGAAAGCCTGAGCACTGTCCCAGAGAGCGCTCCTGGAGGCAGACCCGTGTGGGCAGCTGTGGCACTTTGCCTCAGGGATTCCCTCTTTGCTTGTTACTCTACATCCTCTTGTGGGGACTGACTCGGGAAGACCCGCCCTGCCCTTCTCTGATTTTCTCAAAAACGTAAGCAACTCTTTATTTTTATTTATTTTTAAAAATATAGTCCTGGGCAGGAATCCAAGAGTGCTTCCTGGAGGCTTGCTGGGTGTGTGCCCGTGGTGCCACATGTGGTTTACTCACAGGGTCCAAACAGAAAATGCCTCTGCTCGGGGCTGGGCGACAGTGGTGGCCCCAGGAGGACTGGGAGCCTCCTGCCTGCCCTCTACTCCCCGCACTTGGGTTTGGGTCGGGAATGTAAGAACTCGGGCTCTTGCCCAAGGTCCCACAGCACATCCAGACAGAGTCAGGGTTCCAGGCCCTCTCCCACATCTCAGGTTTCCTGCATGACACCCAGGACTTCTGTCTTGTCCCGCCCCCATCTCACAGCAACACCATCCAAAAGATGTTGGTCCCAGATAGCCCCTGGGCTGTGCACCCATCGCAAGGAAAGAACTGCTGGCTGCGACCCCGCTCTGACCCAGCCAAAAGGAAGTGTAGCCCCTGCCTCGGGGAGCTCAGAGCCCGCCCTGTTGGAGGCCCCCACACTATCCTCCTGCCTTTGCACAGCTTTAGTTCAGGTGAATCGTTGGCAGGCGGTTCGGAAGAGTGGGTCACGGTGGGTCTCTGTTTCCTGAGCATATGGGGCTCTGCATCCTGGGGTCCTACCCCCCAGGAGACCCCATTCTGGGGGAAGAAAATAGCGCCTCAAGAGCTGTCTGGGTTTCTGGAAGGCTTCCTGGAGGAAGGGGAACTTGAACAGGCCGGGACCTTGCCAGGTTTCCTGTGCTGCATGCAGCCTCACTGGCCATGGTGGTGGACACTGCCTGGGCATGGGTCATTGCCACCAAACCTCTCTCCGGCCCAGAGAAGTGACCCAGGGTCCCGGGGCCACACAACCATTATGGGGAAAGCAGGTCTGGTCTTGGGCATGGCACTGCTGACTCTGGGCCTCAGCCATCCCACCCTAGCGCTGTGGAGGGGCAGGAGTGAGGGCCCTGGTCACCTGCGTCACCAAGGGCCAGCTCCGTGATAGGCAGCCTGGGTGCTGATGGGCGCTCTTTATACCGGGGTCCTTTAAACCGCCCCCAACACACTGGCCAGGTTCTGGGGTCAACGACTCCTCCAGCCACCACCTGGGATTTACCTGAGAGGGGCACTGGTGGAGTCTGAGGGACCACTGGGGCCAGACTGGCACAGGGTCAGAGTCCCTAACTCTGGGGCGCCGTGGTCTCCAGTGACGCCCGGGAGGCTGTGTGTGTGTGTGTGTGTGTGGCTGTGGGTGTGTGTGCGCGCGCGCGCAGGTACTCGCGTGTTAGTGCGGCACGCCCCGGCTGGCCCGCGGGCCTCAGTTTCCCCCGCTCAGCGCCGCGGCCCCGCCCGCCGCCGCCATGTCGTTGCAGCGCGCTGCAGGAGCAGAAGGGCGAGCTGCGCAAGCGGCTGTCCTACACCACACACAAGCTCGAGAAGCTCGAGACCGAGTTCGACTCCACGCGCCACTACCTGGAGATCGAGCTGCGGCGCGCGCAGGAGGAGCTGGAGAAGGTCACGGAGAAGCTACGCAGGTGAGGGGTGGGGCGAGGGCCGGGCCGGGGCGGGGCGAGGGCCGGGCCGGGCCGGGGCGGGGCGCGAGGGCCAGGGCAGGGGGCGAGGCCCGGGAAATCGCACGTGGTGCTCCCCTCCCACCCTGGCTGTTGACCCCACTCAGATGCGGAGTCCAGAGGTTCTGGCAGTGGGAGCTCTTCCTCCAAAGTCACACTTTGGAGCAGCCGAGCCAGGATTTGAACCCGGCAGATGTCCAGACCCACACTGGTCCACCCGGGGCCCAGCCATGGTCCCTTGGGTCCTGATGGGAAAAGCTGTGTCTAGCCCGGAGATGAACCAGTTTAGGAACCATTCCCTTGAGCGCGTGCGGGCTAGTGAAGTGTCGATCAAGGTGTGCCGGGCTCCCTCAAACACCACACTTTTCGAAAAGCAGTTTTCTTGTGCACATTGAAAATGGATGTTTTTCTGAAATGTAATATGCACTTTCCCATCTACTGAAACAGAAAATGAAAGAAGCGAGCAACCTTTGCTGTTGGCTTTATTTGCCTCCCTGTTGCCCCCAGGGAGGACTTGCCATAGGGAGAGGGTTTGTCCCTCTCTGAACAGCCCCACCTCCTGGGTGTTTTGGATGTCACCCTCCATTCATATGGAAACCAAGTCTGGGCAGTGCAGTCAGACCTCAGTTAAAGTCTGGGCCCTGCCTGTTACTGCTTTACGTAATTAAAGTTTCACCTCAGTTTCCCTATTGGCAAGATAAGGGCCATAACACAACACATAGGTTGTCTGAGGCTGGACACCATCCCCAAGCCCCTCCCACCAACAATGGAATCTCCAAACACCTGATTCCTGCCTGACGCTCGGCTCCACTCCTCCATCCTGGCAGAACCGAGTCTTGTTCACTGTGAGGTCTCCAGCCTTACCCCAGGGCCTATCACATAGTTAGTGTTAAGTCTCTTCCCTGCTCATTTGCATTTGAACTGTCAACCCCATAACAGATTTGTAAGAATTGTGGGTCAAATGTGAGTAAACTGGCTCCACGTGCAGATGGGACAGAGTCTCTTGTGAATAACAAGCCTTCGCTTCTCACCTTCAGGGGGTTCCGGGGTGGAGGGGGAAATAGAGTCCTGGGCCCTGGCCTAGGAAAGGCTTCTACCAAAGTTTGCTTTAATGGGATGTTTTCTGCTCTGTGCAGAGGGGCACAGATTCCACCAGGGTGAGGCTGGTGGGGTGAGCTCGGGAAGTCCAAATTCAGCGCCACCCTGCTCAGCAGGCTGTGCAGCCATGAGGGTCGTGGGAGGGCCAGGCCTAGCATGACAGTGACCCCATTGCCTCCTGCGCCAGGATTCAGAGCAACTACATGGCACTGCAGAGGATCAACCAGGAGCTGGAGGACAAGCTGTACCGCATGGTGAGGCCACCAAGCAGCATCCACTCCCCCACCCCTCACCTCCTTCCCTGGGGGAGCCACCCAGCTGACACCCCTGGTCCACTCAGGAGCTGGGACCCAGGTCTTGCTGGTCCCACCCCTTTCTCCACGGAACATGTGGAGCCGGGTGGGTGCTCTCCGGCAAAGGGCGTACTTGGGTCCAGGGCTCCCCCGTGCTGCCTGAGCGGCGGGTGGGAGCACTCCAGCCTGGGGGCGTGTAAGAGGGGCTGTGGATGGAGGACATAAACTGGGAACCGGCCCCCCAGCTCAGCCTGCCAGTCCAAGGACCTGGGCCCAGGACGATAGAGAGGCCGAACTCAGGCCCTGGGTAAGCCAGAGGCAGGTTTGGGTCCCAACTCCACTCTCATGGGGACCCTCACACCACCTGCAGATGACCTCAGTGGGGTTGCCATTTTGTCTGTGACCGCACCACTGGGACATGTCCAAGAGGGACAGGGTGTGGGTTTCTGGTGCCACTCCCTCACTAGGATGAAGAGGTTTCCTTTCTTTCTACTTTGGTGACCGGCTCATTTTGTTTTTGAAACAACCTGCCCACCTTTGTGGTGCTGTCAGAGAGGCGGGGTGGCAGGCCTGGGGACGGGGCATGGCTCTGCCTGGGTCCCTGGACACAGGCCCTTTCCTTTCTGAGCCTCAGTTTCTCAATCTGTCTAGTGAGGTGGGCTGGGCTCTATGCCAGGCGCAAGTCATCTGTCCTCTGTCCCCACTCCCAGCTGCTGAGGCAGGACGCTGTCACCTCTGTGTTGCACATGAGAAACTGAGGCTCAGGGTGGCAGTGACGTCCCCAAGGCTGTCTGGATTGGCAGTGTTGGACCCAGGAATTGAACTAGGGTCTGTCTGTGCTCGTTAACCCCGCACCCCTTGGCCCTTCAAGTGTCTTGTCATTCATGGCTACAAGGGGCAACACGGGGTGCAATTGACCCACCAGGAGCCAACCACAGACTTCCTCCTCCCACTGTCCCACCCCCAGGGCCAGCACTATGAGGAGGAGAAGCGTGCACTGAGCCACGAGATTGTTGCCCTCAACAGCCACCTGCTGGAAGCCAAGGTGACCATCGACAAGCTGTCGGAGGACAACGTGAGTGCCACGCACACTTGGCCCGTGGAGGGCTGCTGGTGGGCCCAGGCGGGGGCTTCCCAGGATGCACTGGGAGCCACAGTCTGACTCTGAAGGGGACTGAGCTCAGCTGCTTCAACCCCAGCCTCAAGGGGCTGGCACAGGGTACAGGATGGACAGGCCGGTCAGGGCTTGGAGAAGGACCTAGTGCAGTTGGGGAAGGATGGGGCTGCCTCGCTGAGGACGCCAAGGGCGTCCTTAAACAGACCCTCTGCTGTAAGGACTTGAGCTAGGGGATGCGGGGCCATATTATCCCATTCAAGGCAAAGCTTCCTGACCCCAGGGCGGGGTCACGGCCACTCAGGACTCCTGCCCTTGGCCTGTTCCAGGGTCGCATCACAGCCATGTGGCTGCCCATGGGGCCTAATTTCAGGTACCCTGTGAGATGGGCCCAGCTGCCCCCCACAGACCCCGGACAGCTGCCTCTGAATTCACGAATTAGCTTCTACTCCTTGCCAGACCCTACTAGGTTCCAAGATGATGGTGTGAACAACACAGGCCAAAAAAAAAAAAAAAAAAAAAAAAAAAAAAAAACACCTCTGCCCACGTGGAGTTCACATCTGAGTGGGGCAAACTCTGGAGTATGTTAGACGTGTGAAATGCTGTAGAGAAACAAAGTGAGGAACGGTACCAGGGAGTCGCCAGCTGCGGGGCCTGCAGATTTCAAGAGGGTGCTTCTGGAAGGGGCTGCTGGGCCAAGACCTGAGGGAGTGAAGGAGCCAGCCATGCAGACATCTGTGGGAAGAGCGTTGCTTCCAGGCAGAAGAAAACTGTGGTGTGCAGCTGTACCTGGTTAACTTGGAGGACCCCAAAGAGGCCAAAGAGCGCCCAGGGGGAGGGGGAGCCAGGGTCTGAGGTCAGAAAGACCATAGGAGGCAATGCTGTATAGGCTCCTCTCAGAAACCTGGGCTTTATTCTGAGTGCAGTGGGGAGCCATGGAAGGTTCTTAAACAGAGGAGCAACATGATTGCATGTGCAGCTTCCCAGGGCTCACATGGCTGCCATGCTGGGAACAGGCTGTACAGATGAGGGCAGGAACAGAACGATCAGGAGGAGGCCAGGGCCATAGTCCAAAGGATGTTGGTGGCTCAGGCAATGGTGGAACTGGGCAGAGGGCTGAGATTCTGGTTGTGTTTTGAAAATAGAATCAACAGGACTAACCAAGATTTAGGATGTGGGTTGTTAGAAGAAGAGCTGGGCCCAACCCAGCTACAGGGTTCAGAGCCCAAACAAAAGGAGTTGCCTGCCATTTCCTGGCTGGGGATAGCTGGGGAGGGGCAGGAGCTGGGTGGGAGATGCATAGGAGCCCTTAGAGGGGAGATGTCACCAGGGCAGCAGGAGGTCCGGGTCTGGAGTTGAGCGTGAAGGCCAGCATGCCAGTGGAGACTGCCGAGGCAGCGTGCAGATGAGAAGCAGGGAGGCCCCAGGACGGAGTAGGGACCAGCAAGGATGCCTGGGAGGGAGTGGCCAGCAGGCTGGGGGGCACCGACAGCCACTTGAGAAGGGGGCTGCAGTCAATGCCCTGGCCAGCTGACTTGCCAGCTACTGAGAGACCAGGTCAGAGGACCAAGAAGAGGCACTGGGATTTGGGGAACTGGAGGTCGGTGGTGGAGCGGAGCAGTGGTTCCAGGCACAGGCCACCCTTCTAAGGAGTGTGGCTCTAACAGGAGGAGGACAGGAAGACATGGGCTCGGGACAGGAAGTGCTTCTTAACGTGACAAGGCCAGGCCCCTTACGTAAGTGGGCACTAGTCCCGGGGGCCTCTCTGCAGGGATGGTGCACACGAGGAAACTAAGGCATGGCCAGCTTCAGTGGTTTCCCAGGTAACCCAGGTGGTCGCTCGCAGACGGGGCCAGAACTCAACCTCGGGACTCTGACTCCAGCAGCCCCGGGCCCTGGGCAGCCAGAGCGCTTGCCTCCACCTGCTTGCTCTGCCAGAATGTCCCATGAGCATTTCCTCCCCAAGCCAACAGCTGCAGCTGCTCAGGAAAGGCTCCCAGCTGTCCCAGAGATGGCCACCTCAGACATGAATAGCCCAGGCGCTTGGGTACTCAGCCAGGTGCGCCAGGGGCTATGGACATGGCACCGGCTTCCCAGTGGCAGCCACTCCTGGCTGTGGCTGGTGGGGCTCAATGGCAGACCTGGGCTGGCTGGGCAGTGCTTGCAGTCCTCTGGTGCCAGGGGCAGCTGATCGACTGGGGTCACACAAGGGGCCAGTTCTCAGCTCTCAGGCAGTCGTGCTGTTCTGTTCCGTGCTGTTCTGTTCCTAGGAGGCCCAGGAGGGCACTGACAGGGGCTTGGTGACTCCAATTCCCTCCACCGTGTAGGCCAAGTTAGGGGCACCAGCCTTCAGTGAGGGAGGCTCCAGGGCCGTAGTGGGGGGACAGAAAAGCGCCTGTGTCAGAGAGAGCCTTCCCTGGACAGCAGGACGCCTGGTGCTGGTTGGGTTGGGACTGGCCAGCCTTGCCAGGAGCAGCCATGGGGCAGCTCAGGTGGGTCACAGGGCCTCCGGGCCACCCCAGGGCTAGCTGTCAGAGTCCTCGCAGTGGGGACCCCTGTGGGGTGGGAATGCAAGCCCCAAACACAGGCACATGCAACGGAGATTCTCAGTAGCAAAGCCACACCCCTTGAGTCCTACTGTTTGCATCTGTTTTCAGCTCAGGAGGCTGAGCCAGTGCCCGCCTGGGCCTGGGGTCACACACCTGCCCGGTCCCTGCCCAGCCCTGCAGCCATACTGTTTCCAGGCCACACTTTGGGAAGGGGGGTGTGAGCAGGAAGTTTGAAGTACAGGGTGGAAGGTGCTGGGGGCTCATCCTGCCTCCCATTCCTGCCTGGCACTCCCTCCCAATCATCTTTGGAAGGACTCTGGGAGCCTGAGGGACAGGTAGAGGGAGACCAGGCCTGCTCTATGAGCCCGGGGGGCCCCCAGGAGCTCAGGGCCATTAGGGCTCCTTCTTCTACCACTGCCCCCCACCTTATGGGAGGTTCCCATCTTGGCAGGGTCCCGAGGGCACCGGCTAGGGCAGCAGCAGGGCCCTCCATGCTCCGGCAGCCCCAGGTCAGAATGAGGCCCTCATTTTGCAGGCAAGAGTGTGGAACCCAGAGAGGGCCGGAGCCAGCAATGGGTCCCTGTCCTGCCAGGCGCACAGCAGGCCCTGTGCACCCCACTGCCCCCGCTGGCCACTCGGCGCTGGTCAGGGCGGCGGGGCCTTGGCTGGGGTGAGTGGCGCCGAACGCCTTCTCTTGTCTTTTAGGAGCTCTATAGGAAGGACTGCAATCTAGCGGCCCAGCTGCTGCAGTGCAGCCAGACCTACGGCAGGGTCCACAAGGTGTCTGAGGTAACGTGGCCCCGCAGCCAGGCCCACCCCGCCCCGGGACCACCGGGCTCCTTTTGTGCCAGTGCCACCCCAAGGCCATTCCCCAAATATCTTTGAGGAGGAAGATGCCGGCTGAGCCTGAGCCTCCTCTGTCCCCCTCGCTCCTGTGGGGCCATGACATTCCTGATGGTGGAGGGGATGCCAGAGACACCCCACCTCACACAGCCGGGCAGCCCCTGGCCCTCACCAGAGTCCCTCTGGCCCACCCCAGCTGCTGGTTGCCCTCTGTTCCCTTCGAGGGCTGCTCCAGGTCCTTGCTTCCACTGAGCACTGACACGGCAGAGTGACCTTTGCGGAACTTTGCAGGAGCCTGTGGCTGGGCACGATGACTGACGGTGCCTATTTCAGAAAGAAAACATTCAGGAAAGAGGGCGGGACTGAGGCCACATGGCAGGCAGGTAGCAGAGCCAGGACCCAGAACCAGGCCTGCCCGATGCCCAGGGCAGATGGGCCAGTGGCCCACACCGGCCTGCCTATGGCCACTGCACCCTGCGCACCCTGCCCCCCAACCCTCCCCTCACATGCAATCTTCCAGCCAGGCCTGTGTTCCTTTCCCCTGGTCCTGGGCCATGCCTGAGACACTCACAAAATAGATCAAACAGTAGCGTGACACCCCACGCGGCACCAGGCATGCCCAGCCCTGGCCCGCAATCTTTGTTGCATCTGTTTCTGAAGAGTCTGTCTGCTTCAGGAATGCTCCGGCAGCGTGACTGGGGGGCTGGGGAGCGGGTCATGCCCCCAGTAGAACCCATAAACCCATGGGCCTGGGAGAGCAAGTCAACCCCTTGCTGGGCACAAAATGGGTGGGGTGGGGCTGGGAGTGGGTGCAGCCTTGAGTGGGACCTGAATCAGACCTGGGTTCTGGCTTCTCCAGGCGACTGCAGCTTCTGGGCTGTCCTGGGTGCAATCGGAATGGGGTGGGGAGAGATGACCCAGGATCCCAGGCACTCACAGCACCCACACCCCTGGGTGCTTGTTCAGTACAGAGTCCTGGATCCAGGCTCCCCGTGGTGTGATTTGAGAAGCCGGGAGGCCCCGTTCGTCTGTCTGTCTGCCTGTCGGTCATGGCTAACATCAGTCCTCAGCTTCAGGGCCAGGGCTGGGCCGCCATGCTGACAGTGACCCTGTCCCTGCCCTCCCGCTCCCCCTACCCGTTCCAGCTGCCCTCGGACTTCCAGGAGCGCGTGAGCCTGCACATGGAGAAGCACGGCTGCAGCCTGCCATCCCCGCTCTGCCACCCGGCCTACGCTGACAGCGTCCCCACCTGCGTCATTGCCAAGGTGCTGGAGAAGCCGGACCCCACCAGCCTGTCCTCGCGCCTGTCCGATGCCTCGGCCCGCGACCTGGCCTTCTGCGACGGGGTGGAGAAACCAGGCCCGCGGCCCCCCTACAAGGGAGACGTCTACTGCAGTGACACAGCCCTCTACTGCCCGGAGGAGCGGCGGCGCGACCGGCGGCCTAGCGTGGACGCGCCCGTGACCGACGTGGGCTTCCTGCGGACCCAGAACTCCACCGACAGCGCGGCCGAGGAGGAGGAGGAGGCCGAGGCGGCGGCCTTCCCGGCGGGCTTCCAGCACGAGGCCTTCCCCAGCTACGCGGGCTCACTGCCCACGTCCAGCTCCTACTCCAGCTTCAGCGCCACGTCGGAGGAGAAGGAGCACGCGCAGGCCAGCACGCTGACCGCCTCGCAGCAGGCCATCTACCTGAACAGCCGCGACGAGCTCTTCGACCGCAAGCCACCCGCCGCCACCTATGAGGGCAGCCCTCGCTTTGCCAAGGCCACGGCCGCGGTGGCGGCCCCGCTGGAGGCCGAAGTGGCCCCGGGCTTCGGGCGGACCATGTCACCGTACCCGGCCGAGACCTTCCGCTTCCCGGCCTCTCCGGGTCCCCAGCAGGCCCTGATGCCCCCAAACCTGTGGAGCCTGCGGGCCAAGCCGGGGACCGCCCGGCTCCCCGGGGAGGACATGAGGAGCCAGTGGCGGCCCCTGAGTGTGGAGGACATTGGCGCCTACTCCTACCCCGTGAGCGCTGCCGGCCGGGCCTCACCCTGCAGCTTCTCTGAACGCTACTACGGCGGGGCCGGGGGCAGCCCGGGCAAGAAGGCCGACGGCCGCGCCAGCCCGCTCTACGCCAGCTACAAGGCCGACAGCTTCTCGGAGGGGGACGACCTCTCCCAGGGCCACCTGGCAGAGCCCTGCTTCCTGCGGGCGGGCGGCGACCTGAGCCTCAGCCCCGGCCGCTCGGCTGACCCACTGCCCGGCTATGCACCCAGCGAGGGGGGGGACGGGGACAGGCTCGGGGTGCAGCTGTGTGGGGCCGCCAGCAGCCCTGAGCCCGAGCAGGGTTCCAGGGACTCCTTGGAGCCAAGCTCCATGGAGGCCTCCCCGGAAATGCACCCTGCCGCCCGCCTCAGCCCGCAGCAGGCCTTTCCGCGGACTGGTGGCACGGGGCTGAGCCGCAAGGACAGCCTCACCAAGGCCCAGCTCTACGGAACCTTGCTCAACTGAGCGCCTGCGTGCAGGCCTGGCCGTGGGCCCCTCCCCGCCAGCCCACGGGGCCCCAGAGGGGCCGGCCCCACCTCTCCCCAGCCCCCGCTGTTCCCCCGCCCCTGCCAAGGAGGAGTCTGTTCCTCCCAGCACCTCCTCTCCTCCCCAACCCTGTAGGCCTGAGAGGAGGATCCCCCACACCGCGGCGTCCACCCAGCCCCGCCCCGTGGAACTCCACTTAGAACGTTTTTCACACGTCCTTCCCCCATGTGAGAGGAGCATCCCCCCTTTTATAAAGCGAAACTATTTTTATAGAGAAAAAGGGTCTTTCTTAACGCACTTGGCCTCCAGCTCCCTGGACGGCTGCCTTGGCGTTTTCAACACAAAGCTCCTTTATTTTTTGGGTGAGGGTGCGTGGGGCCTGCCCCTTGGAAGGGAAGGGAAGGACGGTGTCCTGTGGAGACCAGACTCTGCAAGTAGGAAGTGGCGAGACCACCCCCGCCAGCCAGTGACAAGGGAACCCTGAAGTTGTGTCCATGAAGAGGGAGCTGAAACGAATTCGGGGCTATGAAGTGTTTTAAAAATCCATTTTTCGCAGTGTGGCCACCACACCGCCCTGAGCCCTCCCACGGCCCATAGTCCCTGGTGGGCCGGGATGATGCCCCAGTGCGGCCGGTGCTCATCTCCGCCCCCCGGGTCCACCCCCTGACACCGTCTACTCTACCTCAGACATGATGAGGCCCTCCACTCCTGGTTTCTGTAGCTTGCATTCTTGTTGTCTCTGATGCATGCCCTGTCAGTTAGTACTGTATTTTGCATTCATTAATAAAAGACGCTGGTGGAAAGAATCTGGGTTGGGCTGTTTCTCCACCTCCTGCCTTTTGGTCTCGGGAACCTAGGGCCCCTGGTGTCCCTCCCCAGTCTTGTTCTCTGCAGCCAAGTTGGGCCCCTTAACCCCACTTCACACCCCATCCCCATAACACCCGGTCCCCACCCCGGCATCCAAGTTCCTATCGAGGGTGTGGATTCTCCTGCTTTTCCCAACCCACCGGATATGACAGCTCTTTTATCTCATGCTCCTGTGCGCTGCCCCACCGATTTCCTGGCCCCTAATCCTCGTGTCTCAGACTTGGCTTCTGCTCCTTGAGAGGTACCGGGGGTGCAGACGGAATGTCGGCAGGCAGCCTTTTCCCTGGGCACACAGGATGCTGCCACTCTGCTCTGCCTTCCTGCTGGTATTGGGAACTGGCTGTCAGTCCAGGAAACGCTCCTTTGGTTAGAAAAAAAAAAATTGCTTTCTTTTCTCCAGCTCTGTAAGATTTTCTCTTTGACTTTGGCTTTCTGCGGTTTCCCTGAGGTGTGTCTGGGTATGGAGTTCCTTCTTAGGAATCCTTCGTAGGATTCTGAGGGAGTCTCATATCCGTGGATTGGTGTACTTCACCAGTTCGGAAAAATTCTCAACTATTATTTTTTTAAAACATTTCTCTGCCCATTCTGTTTTCTCTCTCCGGGTTTGTTTCCCAGACCTGTGCTACCTCAGGCCTGTAGTGGCCCTGTCACCCTTCCCTGCACCCTGTGCCACCCCAGGCCTGCAGCGGGCCCTGTCACCCCTCCCCCACCCTGTGCCACCCCAGGCCTGCAACAGTCCCTGCCACCCCTCCCCACACCCTGTGCCACCTCAGGCCTGCAACAGTCCCTACCGCCCCTCCCCACATCCTGTGCCACCCCAGGCCTGCAGCACGCCCTGCCGCCCCTCTCCACACCCTGTGCCACCCCAGGACTGCAGCGGGCCCTGCCGTCCCTCCCCACACCCTCTGTGGCTGCTGCGCTCTCCCTGCTACACTGTGCATCATCTGTCTTCCAACTCACTAATTCCCTCCTGTGTCTATTCAGCCACCACACACAGCCACTGGGGTTTTCATTTCAGTTATTCACGTTTTTCATTTCTGGAGTTTCTACTTGGTTGTTTTACAAATCCACAGTGCCACTTTCTTAGCTTCCCATTCCCTGGAGATATTTTCCAGCTCGTCTCTTATTTCTGTCAACATGGTGGGCACAACCATTTCACAAGCTGGTCTGGGACTGGACCTTGTGGTCTGTGCAGGCCTCCTCGTGGTTCCTGCTCTGGCAGCCCTGTTTCTCTGGACGCCTTCTCATCTTGGACACACACTCATCCCTGCCCTTGAAGATGTGCATGTGTAGGTTCAAGGCTGAGGATGGAGGCCCCTCCCCAAGGGGGCCTTTATGGCTGTCCCTGTAGGTGCCTGGGGGCACGTCCCAGTGGGGAGCACCTCACCCCAGGCTCATGCCTAGAGGTTCCCTGGCACACCTGGCTTTGTGTGTAGCCCTAGCGTTGCTCTGTCTCTGGTCAGACGACTCCAAGGAGAGTGGGCACCAGCCGTGGCTCCCTGCATCCTTGCCCTTCCACTTCCTCTGCAGAAGAAGCCAGAACCAGCCTGGCTGTGTCTTCTCCAGCCATAAGTGCCGCCCCAGGAAGCAGCATCCCTGAGCCAGAGGAAGCTTGGAGAGGTTTGGGATTCTGGTCTCCTCTCTGGGGCCGTGGACAGAACAGGAGCCACAGTCCTCACTGAGCTGGGGGCAGCCAGGAGGGCAGGAGAGAGAAATAACTGGCACCCGGTGGGCAGAGGCATCCCCAGAGGGGAACCCAAGCCTCAGCTGCCCCAGTGTTAGCTGCAAGATTTCTGTCACTCAGACATGGGAAAGCTGAGGTCAGAAAGAGGGGCGCTCTGGCTCTCCCACCTCTAGGTGACAAAGGCCCTGCCCAGCTCTCCTGGGGGCTACCGAATCAGACGTACCTGCCCTGGGTGGCAGCCTTGGCCCAGATCTGGAGGGCTAGATACAGGCTGTTGGCCCCCACATTGCCACCTCAGTGCCTGCAGCCCCCGAGATGGCCTCTGCACTTCACAGGGCTCTCCTGCCTGGGCTGCAATGCCTGCCACAGCCGGGCCTGCAAGGTGTCCTGTTCCCAGAGCAGCCAGCACTATTAGACCCTTGCCTAGGACTGGGTAGTGACGGTGACTTTGGCTGCAGAGCCAGGCAGCCTTCCGGCTCAGGAGAGAAGAGGAAGGAGAGGGTCCACACGGCTTGCAGCAGCAGGGTCAGGCTGACACCCCCAGCGCCAGGGGTAGTCAGGACACTGCTCCTTGTGGTGCTGAGGCTGGGGAACCTTGGTTCACCACCCCCAATTCTCATGGCTCAAAGCTGGCTCAGCAGGGCCCTGAGACTTAGGAGCACCGATGGCTTGACTGGTGACTCTTTTCTCGCAGGATCCCTCGGGCTGGGTCTCAGTGCCCCGCTCCTCTCCCTGGTGCTGTTGTCAGCTGGCAGCCTCATGATGGCCTCAGGGACCTGGCTCTGCCCACAAGGAACTCAGAGGTAGGGGAGTAAGGCAGACAGTGTAACACTCAGCTCAGAGCTTCCAGAACACAGGGCCTGTGGGCATCTGAGAAGGGAGGGCCCTCATGCTCCAGGGGGATGAATGAAATGGGTCAGAGGAGAGGATCACACTGGGTGCTGAAAGATGAATAGGAGTTCAACAGGTATTTTAGGCAAATGGAACAGAGCCATGAAAAGGCACAGATCTGTGACAGCTGGAGAGTTCCAGAAACTGTTCAGTGCTCCCATGGGGCTCCCAAGGGGCTGAGCTCTGGAGCTGGCAGTTTCCCTCTGGATCTGCCCTTTGACGTTCTGCACTTGGACTGTCCCCACAGCTGGACGGGAAGTCCTGGGCAGTCCCCATCTACCCAGGCAGCTGGCCATGGCACGGGGTTCCCTGCTCCACCCCTGACCTCTCCCTGCACTGAGATCCTGCCTTGCCTTCAGGGAGGCCCTGTCTGCGCATCCACCACCCACCCACACATCCACGTATGTTTCGCCTCAGCTCTCAGTACGGCAATGCAGGGTTGAGCTCTGCCACCAGCTGACAGTGTCACCTTGGGCAAGACCCAGGCCTGCCTGGCCTGCTTCCCTTTATGGAGCCTGAGGACATTCACAAATGGAATTTCCAGGGACCCTCTAGGTAGCTGGGTCTCCCACCGTACAGAAAGCCAAAGTGAGGTGGAGGTGGTGCCCACAGGAGGCCATTTGGGAAGGGATCCCAGGTGCAAAAAAGAGCACAGGCTTGGGGTCAGAGGGCCCTGGGCACGGCTCCCTGCCCTCAGGGCAGCAGTTTCCTCTGCTGGACAGTGGGGATCATGGACACCCTGTCAGGAGCTGTGAGCACCAGCTGCACTCAGAAAAGAAGTCACGGCCACGCCTGGCACACAGCAGTGCAGCCAGCATGCACAGTCTGCACGGCATCTGGAGGTGAAGCCGCTTTTCTCCACGATGGCTTTGGATCTGGCATCTCAGATTTTCTAGGAGAGGATGAAGGTGAACACTCAGCCGCAGGAAGGTGGGTGGAGGGAAGAGACCACACTCCTTTTTCATTCCTGCTCCGCATTTTCTAAATTTAGCTTTCTTATTTTAAAACTGCAAACAGTGAACTCCCTGACACCTTGCTGAGGATCAAAGTCAGTCTTTAAGAATGTTCTTTGGAAGAAAGTATTTGGAAAAAGAAATAGATAAAAGCATGGTGCACACCTGCCATTCTTCCCGATAAAATGACCTAAAAAGGGAAGGGGCTGGCAGCCAGCTGGCACCCACAGCGGCTTGTGTTGAGAAATCAAACCCACAGAGGGCGGAGCTAAGAAACCACCACAGTGGGTTTTCTGCGAAGCCCTGGGTGGCCCCGTGGCCCCAGAAGGGTCAGAGCTTTGGGATGGTTCAAGGCCACCAGCTTGGAAAATAAACGGACTTCAGGTGCACAGAAGTGGAAGGCGTTTGTCCCAAGTGAAGTTGGGTGACAATCTGCAAAGTTCTTTCCTTTGCCATGTCTCTCCTCATCCCCACAGACCCCCTTTACAGATGAGAAAACAAGGCTCAGATAAGCAAGGCCCCTGCAAAGGTCTCAGACCAGCAGGAAATGGCCCTGGGACGTGAGCTGGTCTCCTGGCTCCGAGTCCCACAGGTGGCAGGCAGTGGTGTGTGCCCAGCACAGGAGCGGGGCCAGGAGCCCAGGTAGACAGGAGGCCTTTCAGCAGCTGTATCCCAGCCCTCGGAAGCCTGACACAGTGTCATCTGTGACTGATGCTCACACTAAATCAGTGGCAACATGAACATACAACGGTAGGGAACAATCACCAAGTGCTGCGATGAAATTCTCAATCACAAAATCATCATCAGGAAGGTGGAAAACCACTGGGGTTTGCACTGGGTCAGGAAGCAGAGCATCTAGACTCCAAGGTCTGGGGCTGGCAGTGAGGTGTGGGATGGGAAAGGCAAAGGAGAAACGGCCTGAGAAGCCCAGGCCTCCCTCCACCCCGACCACTGCAGCTTTCCCTCCCCATGTGTCCGGGTTCATTCGCACAGCATCCATTCATTCCACAAACACGTGCTGAGGCCTGCTCAGGCCTGGAGCTGGGGAGACACACCCTCATGAAAATACTTGTAGGAGGGTCCTGCACTTGGGGAGATCACTTTCCCTGCTACCAATCACAGTTCCCACCCCACCTGCCCAAGGAGCCTGGGTGTGGAGCATAGGTGTGACAGAAGTCAACCAACCTGAGTCCTTCCCTGGACGCGTCCAGTGGGAATGAATGAGGGCGGCAGCCCCAGTTGGTGGTTTCTGCCGTTAGATTGAACCTGGACAAGGCCAATGCCCAGAGAGTGACAGGGACAGCAAGGGTAGGAACAAGGGCCCACCACCCCATGGTCCACTGTGGCGAGGTCTGAGAAGGGAGCCACATCCGCCCTCTACCCTAAACTGGCTCAGCTCCTGCGTCAAGTGGTCAGCCTGACACTAAGTCCCAGCACCACTTCTGAGCGCCTGTGACACACGGGCCCTACCAGGAAACACACAGACACGGTCTCACGATCCCGAGATGGACGTTATGTGTTCTTGTTTCACAGAAGGAGAAACTGAGGCACGGGGAGCTAGGCAGCTTGCCCAAAGCCACACAGCGATGAAGGACACTGACAGGCCACGTTCTTGTGGAAGGCCCACTCCGTGCCGGGCTCAGGCACCAGCAAGGAGCAGGAACCCCAGCCTGGGGCATGTGCTCCACTGCAAATGCAGGTGGAGGGCATCAGCGGGGCTGGGGGCTCTGTGGGGAAAGGGGGCTGTGGGTGAGGGAAGCTTTCATGAAGATACCACCCAAGCAAGTACTGAGGGAAGGAGGCTGGGAGAGGGGGATGGTGGGCCCAAAGGCCCTGAGGCACCATCAGCCTGCTGGGTGGGGGTGATGGGATGGGCCCCACAGGTCACAGGAGCTCCCCTCTCAGAGCAGGAGGAGAAAGGGCCAACGCCAGAGGCGTGACAAGAGGGAGGCCCCAGCAGCCACATGGGGCAGAGGGCAGAGACTACCCATCTCCCACACCAGCCTCAGCACCACCACCCCCAACCGCCTTGCTCAGGCCAGTGGCAATCTTCACTTTCGCCAGTGACCAAGCTCGCCGGGCACAGGGTGCAACTCTTTTCACCAAAACAGCCGTTCTTGAGCCTGAAAGAAATACACAGAAGGCGCTCCCACTGTGGATCATGAGGGTGCTGCCCCCACGTGGGCCAGGGATCCCACTCACCCTGTCCTCAGGGCACAGTAGGGGACACTGGGGCCATGCCCTCAGCACCCCCAGGGCTCAGCTCCAGCTTCCTCTCCCACAGACAGGCACACAGTAGGTGCTGTAGACCCGGATGCCTGCCATGTGTCAGGCTCTGTGGTGACTGTGGGGCAGGAGGGCTCAGCCCTCAGAAGCCCCACCTCGGGGCCTTTGCACTGCTCCTCCCTCGTCTGGGATACTCCTCCAGTGGAGCCCAGGGATCCCAAGGACCCCCTGGACACACTGACACACAGGTCTTCACCCACCGGCTCCAGGCCAGCTTCAGCCCCCTCCTGGGACACCCCCAACAGACTTGACCTTCTCTGACCCTAGCTGTGAGCCTACAGGCTGGCTCTTCCGATGCCCCACTTTACAGATGCGGAGATGAACCTGGGAGAGGAGTGGTGCCTTGCCTTGCCTCTGCTATGGCGACAGTGGAGCGGGGACAGAATCAGGGGGAGGGGAAGCCAAGTGCCCACCTCTTCCTGCGTCCCCCACTGCTCTGGCCCATGGGCGGCCTCTTCACATTCTCTGCCTTTCTCCACTGACTCCCCTGCCAGGGACACCATCTTCACCAAGTTGAGGTCTGCCTCCTCCAGGAAGCCTTCCAAGGTACTGGTGGGCCCCACCCTCACCTGTCAGCAGATCCCTGGGCTCCTGGAGTGGCCCCTCAGTTACAGTTCTGTTGGGGTTTCCATCTAGTCAGCCTGTGCAGGCACCTGGGAAGCCAGGCCTCCTCCCAGCCCAGCTCCTCCAGGCTCCTCAGGGGTCCCTCACTTCTCCACGAGGCTCCCTCAGCAGGCGAGCACACCTGCGTGTGCAGCACGCACACTGGTGGGGCAAGAGGGGGCCCAAGGGGCCCAGGGCTTGGGCCAACCAGGGGCCCAGTTGGCCACAGTCCTGGGGAGTGCAAGCGGCTGGGGCCTGTGAGGCTGGTGGGGCACTGAGCTCCAACAGAATCCCTGAGGGCAGACCAAAGACCCAGACTACCCCCACTTCAGGACTCCCTTGCTGGGACCCCCAGAGCGGGGTGACCCCATCTCAAGTTCGCACAGTTCTCTCTGTCTCCAGAGCTCCAGCAGGCCTGGGAGGAGGGAGGTGAGAAGAAGCCGCTAATGCAAACTTATTGCTGAAAACACTTAACAAATAGCAAAACACACATTTATTAGGCATCGCCGGCCGCCTGCCAGGCGCTTTCACTATTGTAGTCCTCACACTCCTGAGGCAAACAGACTTTTGTCCCCACTTTACAGACGAGGAAACTGAGGCTCAGAGGGTGGTACCCAGGACCCACAGCCAATCTCTGTGCTCATTCCTCTCATATACCCTTGAGGAAGAGGGGAGTCCCAGAGCCCAGCTGGCAACGGGAAGGTTCAGTGACACAAAGCTCAGTGCCAGATCTTCATGTCCCCTCCCCAGGAGCAGGTGGCGAGGACGGAGGGCAGCACGGGGTGGTAGGTGGTGCCGACACAGGCCTGCGTGTGCCCCTGCAGCGTGCATGCCCGGCTGGCCGTGCGGAAGCTGTACATCAGGACCCGGCCATCGGCGCTTCCTGTCACCAGCAGGTCACCGCCTGGGGAGCACTCACAGCCCACTGAGTAGCCCTCCACCTGCAGAGAGGGACACAGCGGGTGAGTAGGCTGCACCTGTCAAGCTGGGGTGAGTACGCCCATTCTACAGAGGAACAGGCCAAAGCCCCGAGCTGACAGAGCAGAGCTGGGCTTCACACCCCATTCCCTGAGGTCAAAGCCCAAGTCCCACCCATGAGGCTGTAGAGCCCTAATGCGGGCTCACATCCCAAGGCCAGTTCAGCAAATCCAGGGGGATCAGCTCCAGCCCAGCTGAGGAGTCCGGCCTCAGGGACAGTCACCCAGCCCCCACCCCTTCCACCCCATCAAGGATGGCCTCACTGCGGAAAGGGGAGGGTGCAGAAATGGCACCCATGACCATTCTGTCCTGTTCCCACCCCCCACCTCTGAGACCTGTCTGTGTGAGCCAACTACTGCTTCCTGCCCAGTACCTGGGCCCTGGGGTGAGGACCAGATGTGGCTCAGGGACTTGAAGAGACAGCAGGCCACATGGCATGCACTCAACCAGGAAACAGAAAGCAGGATCCGCCCAGACAGAGGCTCCATGCACCCCGGGGCCCATATCCAGGACTGCCAGGAGGCTTGGGGCTGGGGCTCAGCATTCGCCTGGGAGACAAGGACAGAAGTACCTTGTGCCCTTCATAGCGCCGCCGTCTGCTCATCCGGTAGGGCCACACAGTGGAGAAAAGGGCCAGGTAGTTGCCATTGGTCTGTGCCAGGAACACGGGCTCTCTCGGGTGCAAGGCGAGGCTGGGGCAGGTGAACCTCTCCTGAGAAAAGCAGAGCCACAAATGGGTCAGAGAAGACACCCCCTACCTGGCACTCTGCTCTGAGGGGTAGCTCAGCTCCAGCTTCCCCTCCCACAGACAGGCACACAGTAGGTGCTGTAGACCTGGGGCCTGCTCCCAGACCCTTGCTGGGTGTCTCCATTGGTTTCCTATCGCTGCCATGACAAATCGCCACAAGCTTGGTGGCTCAAAACACACACGTTTCACATCACACAGTTCTGCAAGTCAGAAGTCTGAAAGAGGCTTCGCTGGGCTGAACTCAAGATGTTGGCGGGGCTGCACTTCTTTCTGGAGGCTAGAGGGGACACAAATTTCCTCCATGTTTCCCAGCTTCTACAACCTGCCTGTGTCCCTGTGGCAGGCAGGAAAAAGCCCCCCAAAATATACCCATGTTCTAATTCCTGAAACCTGTGAATGTTACCTTACAGGGTCAAAACCAAGGGTCTCTGCAGACATAATTCAGGATTCTGAGATAAGGAGATGATCCTATGTTACGCTACATGCAGTCACGTGCAGCCTTAGAGAAAGGAAGCCAAGGCTGGGCGTGGTGGCTCACGCCTGTATCCCAGCACTTTGGGATGCTGAGAAGGGCGGATCTCTTGAGCCCAGGAGTTCGACACCAGCCTGGGCAACACGGCAAAACCCCCATCTCTACAAAAGAAAAAAAAAAAAAGAAACAAAGAGAAGGCACAGAGATGTGACACACAGTGAAGGTGGTGTGAAGACGCTGGCTTGGAGGGCTGGGGAGACGCAGACACAAGCCAGGAACGCCGGCTGCCACCAAAAGCCAGAAGAGGCCAGGAGGGATTCTCCCCTTGACACTCCAGAGGGAGCACACCCTGCCAACAACTTGATTTCAGCCCAATCAAACTTAATATTGATTACGAACTTCAATATTCGTAATCCAGAACTGTGAGGGAATAAGTTTGTGTTCTTCCAGCCACCAAGTTTCTGTAATTTGTCACACAAGGATAGAAAAGGAATCTACGCCGGGGGCGGTGGCTCAGGCCTGTAATCCCAGCACTTTGGGAGGCCGAGACGGGTGGATCACGAGGTCAGGAGATCGAGACCATCCTGGCTAACGCGGTGAAACCCCGTCTCTACTAAAAAATACAAAAAATCCAGCTGGGCGAGGTGGCGGGCGCCTGTAGTCCCAGCTACTTGGGAGGCTGAGGCAGGAGAATGGCATAAACCCGGGAGGTGGAGCTTGTAGTGAGCTGAGATCCAGCCACTGCACTCCAGCCTGGGCGACAGAGCGAGACTCCGTCTCAAAAAAAAAAAAAAAAAGAAAAGGAATCTACATGCCCATCTCCCCACCTCCACAGTGAGTCCTCAGGGACAGCCCAGCCCAGCCCAGGGACCCACAGAGCCAAAATGCACAGTAAGTGAGGAGGTAAGTGGCCAAATGAGAAAAGAAATGCAGGCACAAACCTCAAAACACAGGGGGCACGAGATCTCACTGCTTCATTGACATGGTCCCACAGAAAGCACCCCTAAACTGCCCCCTCAAGCTGGCTTTACATTATTCTAACTATTCTCCCTAGGCCACACTCTCTAAGTGAGCCCAAACTCAGAGGGCAAAGTGGGGAGCAGCAGGAAGCACAGCTGCAGGCTGATGTGCCCATCAGAGGCACAGAGGCTGCCATGGTCAGACAACGAGCTGCCGGTGTGACGGTGCCAGGCTGAGCACCTGCTTCCTCCGCACAGACAGCGTGCAGTGTAACTATAGTTCAGGCACAAGGCACCTTCATCTGCCTCACTTCCCCTGGGCTCCTGGAGGCAGGACACCCTCAGAGGTCAGATGTGCCCCTCCAGCTCCCCACTAGGGCCTGCCCTGCCCAGTGGGTTGCCCTGGGACACCCTGCAGTGGATGTCTAGAAGCAGGTTTGCTCAGGGCCACTTAGAACCCATTGAGAACAAGGAAAAGGCAGGGAGGAAAAGAGGGTGTATACAGGATAGATATTTCATGTACACCCACATATATCATATACATGACATATAGTTTTAAATTCGGAGATTAGTCATGGATTAGTTGAAATCTCAAGATGATGATCATGATGATGGCGGTGTTAGTGGTGACAATGATGGTAGCGGTGGTGGTGGTGATGATGGTATAACAGAGATGGTGGTGGTGACAATCATGGTGGTGACAGTGGTGGTGATAGAGATAGTGTGGTGTTGGTGGTGGTGGTGGTACTGATAAGAGATGGTAGTGGTGACAGAGATGTGGTGTAATGGCAGTGATCGTGGTGGTAGTGATACAATTGGTGGTAGTGACAGAGATGGTGGTGGTAGAGTGGTGATGATGGTGGTGGTGCAGCAATAGAGATGCTGGTGACAGTGAAGGTGACAGAGATGGCAGTGGGGATGATGGTGATGGCGGTGGTGATAGAAATGGTGTGGTGGTGAGAATGAGAGTGGTGATGGTGACAGTGATGATGATGGTGGTACGGGAGATAAAGAGGATGGTGGTGATGGTGGTGGTGGTGATGGTGGTGAGTATACACATGGTGATGCTGATGCTGATGGTGGCAGTGCTAGTGATAATAGTGGTGGCGGTGATGGTGGTGTGGTGGTGACAATCATGGTGATGAGTATAGAGATGGTGATGCTGATGGTGCTGGTGATAATGGTGGTGACGGTGATGACAGGAGTGGTGGTGCTGACAATGATGACAGTGGTGGTGGGTATAGAGACGGTGATACTGTTGATGGTGGCAGTGATGACACTGGTGGTGGGTATAGAGACAGTGATGCTGATGGTGCTGGTGCTGGTGATAATGGTGGTGATGACGGTGGTGATGACAGGAGTGGTGGTAGTGACAATGATGATGGTGGTGGTGGGTATAGAGACAGTGATGCTGATGGTGGTACGTACAGAAGTACTCCCTGTGCCTGGCACTGTGCTATATATACCCTTTACAAGCATTCTCTCTCTCTCTCTTAATTCTCAAAACTATTTTCTAATAAAAAAGTGAGAATCAAAGAGGCTAAATAGCAGGTCCAGGGCTCTCCGCCTTAGAAGGTCCTAGTGAATCCAGAACCTTAATGCAGGTATTCTAACTGTGGGGCCCCTGCTCTGAACTCCTGGCCTACATCACCTGCCAACGCCACTGAGGGCCAGAAACCCCTTCTGAGTAGCTGGTTGTGGTGGCAGTGGGAGGGTGGGGTTTCTCAGGTTGCACTGCCACGTGCCCCATTGATCTGGACTGAACTGCCCCCTGCCCCGACCCTTACACTGTGGGGTGGCTGTGCTGGCACAAGAATAGCAGAAGGAGATTGCATCTGGAAGCCCACAGCAAGCTCTCCATGTGTGTGGCAGGCCAAGACCTGCCTACCCCCATCCTGGAGATTTCAGTCAAGTGAGTCTCCTCCCATAGAAGGGATCTGGGACCTCAGACAGATCAGAATTACACGGATACATTCTGTGGCTGAAACTGACAGCAATGCCAAATGGGATTTCTTACGTGAAAAATCTGGTTGGAGATTTTGGCAGAGGTCCGGAAATCCCAGGCAATAATGGTGCGGTCAGCCGAGTCACGGGTGGAAGCATCTGTGCTGCTCAGGAACTCGGAGCCTTCCCGGAGGAACAGGATGTCCAAGGTCTGCTGGATGGTCGCCTTGTAGCTTCTCATCACCTGCAAGAGTGGACACCAGTCATGCTGGCAGGCCTGGGAGCACGGACAGGCTCCCGCCCAGGGAAGGCCAAGGACTCAGCGGGCAGGCAGGTTTAGTGAAGTCTATGCTGGGTCACACACACCCAGGCTGAGCAGCATCCCCAAGCCATATGTGGAATCATGGACCCTCCCGCCCCACGCCCAGGCTAGTGTCTGTCAACTTCTCAGCCCCCCTGCTCTGTTGCCACATGGGCCCAGAAAGGCATTCCTACCACCCCTTGAGAGCAGCAGGATCCCAGGGAAAGTGCTAAGGGAAGGGCCCGTCACTCGCCAAGGGCACCTCGAGAGCATATTGACATCCATCAACACTGGGGTCATGTTTTGAGTGGGTCTTGCTTCTGAAGATGTCACATAATTCACAGCTTGCAAAGTCCCAGATTGTTGTCCCTGGAGGAGCCATAGTAATGCAGGAACAAGTGTGCTTAGGGACAGACCATAAAGCCAGAATCACAGGACATATTTTAGCTTTAACGACACTTTGTATTGTTTTAGCATCATCACCGATACTTCACAGTCTCCTGTCTCATAAACTGACTTTATTAAGTATCGAGCAGTTGTTTTTCCTTTCTTAGAGGATTTTATCACATTCAGCCTCTGCTCTCAAATATCCAGCTCTGGTGGGGGGATGGAGAAGGGTCCCAGTACCAGGACTAGCAAGTAGCTCCACTTAACAAACTCACAGAGCACAGGACTTTAATTACAATATAGAAATAACACGCTGGGCACCCACTCACCACCACGGAAGCGCAGCAAGGTCTCAAGTTGGTCACAGGGGCCAGCCGGTCCCTTTACCAGTTCCTGGGGCGCCACCATGTGGCTGCAGTATAAACAGTTCAGTCCCTGGGCCCCATCAGCTCAAAAATGAGCCATCTTGACTTTTTAATTGGAGTTCACACCTTTCAAATTTTGCAGACATATTTTCTATCATCCTCCTTAAAATGTATACGTCAAATTCACATTAAATGTGGCACTCCATAATTTCAGTTTAGGTTAGAGGAGGAGGAGGTTGAGACCCATTCTCTGGATGAGGTTCACTGAGGCCCAGAAAGAGGCAGGGATGTGCTCAAGGGCACATGGCCGGGGCATGGTGGAGCCTCTTCCGCCCCCCACGGCTTCCCTGGGACCCACAGTTCATTCTCCTGCTGGCCAATTCCTGCCTCTGTAATTCCTCAGGGAGGGTGGGCAGCAGATGACTGTTCTTCTCTGAGCCTCTTCCAAAGCAACCCTCAACTAGGGAGATTTCAGAGAGGGCTCCCTGAAGCCTAAGCAATGATCCAGGGGTGGAAAAACAGTTTTCTGAATGCAAGACAGGGAGACAAGCTGCCCCTCACGGCACAGCTGCCTGCCTTCCTCCACGCACTGGATTCTGCATGCCCGTGCCTGCTCTATTCTCCCACGTGGCCTTGATATCACCGCCCCCACCAGCCTCAACACTTCGATATCTAAGAGGCGGACCCAGGGAAAGAATGAGGAAGATGACGGCCCTCCCTGCCACTCGCTGAGTGCCCGTTAGGTGCCGGCCCCTGGCTGGGGGTTCACATAAGTTATCTCATGACAAGAGCCCCACAGGTAGCTTCTCTCGATGGGCATGAAGTCTCAGAGACAGGCAACCTGCCCAGGAGCCAAGAACCACTTGCGTGTCCCTGCCAATGCACCACCTGCCTCCCAAGACAAAGTTTTTGAGGAGAACCAAAACAGTTGTTCCGTACATTTTCTGAGAATGGATGGAAATGGCCCAATTCATTAGAGTGTCATAAAAGTGAATGGCTGGGAAACAAGCCGTGTTATGGGCGACCCCCGCCAATAATGTGGCTGCAAGTGGAAGGCTGGCCTTTGAAGTGATCGCCGCCGAACATGATTTACTCGCCTTCACAACTGCTCGTGCCCCAGGAAAGAGCAAAGGGGCCATTTGTGTGTCTAGTTGGTGGGTTTTATGGCAACCTAATTACACCAACAGCTGGCATGGGACGGTGCTACCCGAGCCTAACGAGCTGGATCCAAAAGGGAGCCTCACTCAGACTCTTCTGGCAACTGCGGGCCCCTGGTGGAGAAGCAGGGACATGGTCTTGGGGAAAGCAGAAGATCGATCATGACACATGCAGGGGTTATGTCCCTACAATCTGCCCACTACTTGGCCTGCCAGCAAACCTGGGTGACGCTGGGCTGCTGCCGACCCATCCAGAGCAATCTTGGGTTCCTGCCACTTCCAGGGTGCACGCGGTTGGGGATGGTCACTGGGCTCCAATCTTGGCCCACTAAGATTTACTATGTGCCTGGGGAAGGTTCATTCCCTCCCTGGGCCTAGTTTTTGAGTCATCAACATGAGCGGCCCGACCGCACCTCTGAGCCTCTAAGTACTCCTGGTCCTCAGAAAGGACTGGCGGATGCACCCAGCTATCCCTCACCCCATGCTGCCAGTCTTCTGCATGCAGATCTGAAGGACAGGAGGTGGGGAGGCATTGCTCTGGGCTCACACGCAGCCCTGTGCTCCTTTAGCTGCCCACCTCAGCCACCTGCCTAAGCCACAGGACTGTGAGCTCCTGGCACAGATGCCCTGCTGCCCATATTTCTGGGTCACCCTTGGCTAGCACTGGGTCTGCCCCTGCAGGCATCAGTAAGGTGTGTCAAATTGATGCTGGATAAGTGAGTGGATGCATAAATGAATGAGTGAATGAACAAAAGGTCAACTACTTTAAAAGAAGCAATCCAGGGTCCTCTGGCTCCCAGCAACATCCTAGCACGCAGGGCTAAGGCAACACACAAAAGCCTTTGCCACTGGCTCTCCCAGGACCCCCAGGTGAGATGGCATTCACTCACAGGTCCTTCCCATGGCCCTGACTGAGCCAGCCCCTGCCCTGCCCCTCAGACTTGGAGACAAAGGAAAGCTGCTCCAAGACCTTGGTGGGAGGTGGGAGCACAGCTGGACTGTGCTCCATGCTGCAGCCTCACAAGAGCCCAGAGGTGGGTGGGGCCTCTCCTGGCCCTTGGATGAGCAGGGGTGAGATGCCAAGTGGGAGGGCCCAAGTTTAAGCAGACACCCGGGGGACCTGAGCCTGGCAGCCTATTACTGGCTGCATCATTTGGGGCAAGTAACTTCCGTCTCTCTTCTTCAGTCTCCATACCTGTAAAGTAGGGGTAACAACAGGACCTCCAGCTGAGGAAGCAAGGGTGATGTGCCCAGCTAAATGCCCAACACATATGAGCCTGATGCTTGTAAACCTTCCCCTCCCCAGCCAGCCAGAGCTAGAGTCCCTAGGATGGAACTGTGAGTTCTTGGGCAACTCTCAATAACAGATGTATTGTCTTCTTCCAGTGCCAAGATGCAAGGCAAAGTGGAAAGGTAGCACAGGGCCCACTGCTTTGGTTTAAACTCGCAAAAGCAGAGGCTGCCAATCACATAGGATGGTGGCTATCAAAAGCAATTGACATTTACATTAAACAAAGTAAACCATAACTATGAGAAAAAACATGATTGAATTTCTCTACAACCTGGGACTAGGGAAAACTTTCCCAGCTATGACTCCAAAGCCAGAAGCAATAAGAAAAGTTGAATAAATTAGACTATATAAAAACAATAATAATTTTTTTAAAAAATACTTTGGGATGGCAGAAAGCAAGCAAGTAATAAGGAAAGCAAATTTCCTTAAATAAATAAGGAAAGCAAAAAAGACAAGTAGGAGAAATATTTACAACTTCTATTACAGGCAAAGGTCACTATCTGTAATATACAGATGGTCCCTAAAAATAGATGAAAAAGACCAATAGCTCTACAGAAAAACAGGCAAGTAAACAGAGCTCAGAAAAAAGGAAACGGTCCTTCCACTTTGCTCATAACAAAAGCAATGCAAATTTAAATCACATAGAGATACCATTACTTGCCTATCAAATTAACAAAATCCAAAAGTTTTGCAACACCCTTGTTATGTGGCTCTGGGGGTGTTAGGTATCTACATATGGCTGCCAGAACTGCAAATGGTACAAGCCCTGTGCAGAAAGGATTTACACAACTTTGAGCAAAATAACATATGCATCTTTACTCAGCAATACGCATGACCCAGCAACCCCACTTCTAAGAACTAATCCTAAACACACTGGCAAAATCCCAAAGAGATATAAGCACAATGCCACTGAAAGCAGCACTATTTGTAAAAATAAAAAACAGGGAACAACCCAATGTTCGTCAAGAAAGGACTGGCTGAATAAATTTCAGTACACTAATACTCTGGACCACTATGCTGTTGTAAAAAAGAATGAGGAACCTATCCTGCTATGGAGTGATCTCCAGGACACATTGTTCAGTAAAAAAAATCCAAAGTGGGAGGAAAAAAAGTGTGTAAAGTAAGAAGAGGTGATATGAACATGTGTCTGTGTTTGCTTCCACTAAGAACCAATAAGAAGACAAATGAGAAACTAAAATAAGTAAATAAATAAGATTGCCTTAAGAGGAAGGGAGGGGAGCAGACTGGGGGAGACAGAGTTAGAGGTGGAACATGGATGATTTCTCGAAATGTACCTTGTTTTGCAGATTTGACTCCAGAATTCTGTAACGAGCCAGTCAGTAAATATTTTGGGTTTTGTAGGCCATATATAGTCACTGTTATATATACTTCTCTTTCTCTCTCTCTTTCTCTCTGTATGTGTGTGTGTGTCTGTGTGTTTGTTGGAGCTGGTTAAAAATGTAAAAACCATTCTTAGCTCAAAGACCATATAAAAACAGGTCACAGGCCAGATAAGTCCCATCAACCATAGTTTGCCAATCCTTTCTCTGGACCCACGTACACATTTTATTAAATTATGCAACAAAATTAACTTAAAAAGCAATCTCTAAAATGTGAAAGCAAAATTAGGCAAACAAAATTAACCACGTATTGATTTGGTAGCTTAACTGCACAAATAAGATTTCTTTTAAAAGACCTGAAGCACAGTAATTTAATGGTAAATCCTTAGTTGAATACACATTATTAATAGAAAACGGCAATATGGTGGTAAAGCCTAATTAGATACACATTGTGAACAAAGAGAACTGCAAGAAATCTTAAAGTGTTTTCAGTCGTTTCGTTGTTAGTGTCAATATATATAAAAGAAATGTGTTAAGGCAGATGGAAATTTAAAATTTTTAGCATAAAAGAGATTTTAAAAATATAAAAACAAAAAGTAAAGAAAATTCTGTAATCCTAAATTTGAATTGGAAAAATCAGTATAAACAATAATATATTTTGTCTTCACAACGAAAATATTTCCCAGCTCTGTCCACAGAAGGAGTGTGGAAACAATCAGCAAACTCTGCACCTAGATTATAGTCCCTAAGCCCAGCTAAACTGACCAGAAGTGACATAGATAATAGACCAAGACATGAAAAGTTATCATAACTCCATAACATATGTTTAAGAAGGTAGAGGAGAGAGTGACCATGGTAAGTAGAGAATGGAAGAGAATGTATATATATACACACACATATATATGTAGTCTTTGGATATATGATTTTATATATTTTATATAGAGAGACTATATGTATATATACAGACTACATAAATGATACAAAGACTATATGTAGATATAGAGGTAGTCTTCCATATCTCTACTACCAGGGTCAGTCTTTCCTCTACCTTCTTTTTTTTTTTTTGAGGCGGAGTCTCACTCTGTCGCCCAGGCTGGAGTGCAGTGGCCGGATCTCAGCTCACTGCAAGCTCCGCCTCCTGGGTTCACGCCATTCTCCTGCCTCAGCCTCCGGGTAGCTGGGACTACAGGTGCCTGCCACCGTGCCCAGCTAGTTTTTTGTATTTTTTTAGTAGAGACGGGGTTTCACCATGTTAACCAGGATGGTCTCCATCTCCTGACCTCGTGATCCACCCGTCTCGGCCTCCCAAAGTGCTGGGATTACAGGCTTGAGCCACCGTGCCCAGCCCTCCTCTACCTTCTTAAACATATGTTATGGAGTTATAATATCTTTTAATGAATCATATATACATATATGATCCAAATCACACTTCTAGAGATGAAGTATGCAATATTTGAGATGAAAAATACATTAGATGGGATTAACAGCAGATGAGACACTGCAAAAGAAACCATTAGTAAACTAGAAGACATAGCAATTAAAATTATGCACATGTACCAGATAGAAAAAAATTCTAAATTTTAAAATGAACAAATCTAATATAAACCTGAAATGGAGTAAACCCACTATGCCTCTCTTTCTCTCTCTCTCTCTCTCTCTCCCTCTCTCTCTCTCTCTCTCCCTCTCTCTCTCTCTCTCTCTCTCCTATAAATTACAAAAATTAACTTTGGACAAAATTTTAAAAGCAACTACCTGAAGACTTTGAAAAGTCAGTAATAGCAGGTGGGTTGGGAAGGGAAGTCAAAATTTGAATAAAGACCAGTATGGCAGATGAGGTTCCTAGTTGGTATTCACTTTTGTGTTTTAACTCCTGATGTTGACCCAAAGACTGACTGGATTAAGGCAGTACATAGTGGGCATGGACAGCAAACATTCTGAAATAAATCCATCATTCTGCCCAAATGATCAATCTGAACAAAAAAAGAACAGAGCTATGGGGATCTATGAATAATATCAAAAGCTTAAATATTTTTGTCAACAGAGTTCTTTTTCCTTTTTTTTTTTGGAGATGGGGTCTCGCTCTGTCCCCCAGGCTGGAGTGTAGTGGCACGATCTTGGCTCACTGCAACTTCTGCCTCCCGGGTTCAAGCGATTCTCCTGCCTCAGCCTCCTGAGTAGCTGGGATTACAGGCGTGCGCTGCCATGCCCAGCTAATTTTTTGTATTTTAGTAGACACAGGGTTTCACCATGTTGCCCAGGCTGGTCTCGAACTCCTGAGCTCAGACAATCTGCCCGCCTCGGCCTCCCAAAGTGCTAGGATTACAGGTGTGAGTCACCGCGGCTGGCCATCAACAGAGTTCTTAAAGGAGAAGGCGAAGACAGCAGTACCCAAAAGAAAGAATATTTAAGGAAGTATTGAGTGAGCTGTTCCCAAATTTGGTTAAAGGCACAAATTTACGAAGTCAAGAGGCTCTGCAACCACAAAGAGGATAAATTAAAAAGAAAAAACACAATACAAACCAAGTTCTGCATATCCCAATCAAACTGCTAAAAACCTCAAAGAAAAAACCTTGACAGTGCCCAGGGGAAAAACAATGAAGAATTACACAGAGGAGAACAATTTGAAATACCATAAATTTCTCATTAGAAACTATGGAGACCAGAAAACAGTGGAATATACTGAAAGTGGTAAATTAGTGTCAACCCAAAATTGTACAGACAGCAAAAATATCTTTCAAGAATAAAGATAAAATGAAGACCTTTACAAATGAAGAACTAAGTGAATTTGTCATGAACAGACCTAATCTATCTAAAACAAATGCTAAAGGAAGTTCCTCAGGTTGACAGGAAATAATGCCAGAGGAAAACGGAGCTTCAGGGATGAAGGAACAGCAACAAAAAATGGTAAATGATTAGGTAAACATAAAAAACCATTTTTTCCCACTTGTTATATGAAATATGTATGACTCTTGAAAAATATATATATAGCATTGTCTGGGAAGGGGATCTTCAATGTATGTAGATGTAACCCATATCACAATTTTAACATACAGGGTAAGGGGTAAAAAGGCTTATCTGGTTAGAAGAATCATATGTTTGTCTTGTTTGCTTGTTTGTTTGTTTGTTTGTTTGTTACTTTGTTTGAGACGGAGTCTCACTCTGTTGCCCAGGCTCAGTGGTGCAATCTCAGCTCACTGCAACCTCCCCTTCCTGGATCCAAGTGATTCTCCTGCCTCAGCCCCAGGAGTAGCTGGGACTACAGGCGCATGCCACCACGCCTGGCTAATTTTTGTATTTTTAGTAGAGGCGGGGTTTCTCCATGTTGGTCAGGCTGCTCTCGAACTCCTGACCTCAGGTGATCCGCCTGCCTCAGCCTCCCAAAGTGCTAGGATTACAGGCATGAGCCACCGCACCTGACCTAGAAGAATCGTATGTTTTACTTGAAGTGGTAAAATATTAACAATAAGTAGAATTGTGAAAAATTAGGCATGTATATTGTAGTCCTTACAGCAACAATTTAAAGGTATAATACAAAGAGATATAGCCCAAAAGCTAATAGATAAAATATGATATAATAAAAATGTCAAAATAATCCAAAGAAGGCAGGAAAAGAGGAAGTAGAATAAAAACAGAGGAGATATGTCAGGTGCAGAGGCTCATGCCTGTGGTCCCAGCTACTTGGGAAGCTGAAGTGGGAGGACTGCTTGAGCCCAGTAGGTCAAGGCTGCAGTGATTTATGATCATACAACTGCACTTCAGCCTGGGTGACAGAGTGAGATCCCATCTCCTTTAAAAAAAAAAAAAAAAACAGAGGAGACAAATAATAAAATAATAAAATGACAGGCCAAATTCAACCATAGCAATAATTACATTAAATATAAATTGTCTAAAATCTCCAACTAAAAGACAGATTGTCCAATTGGCTTTCAAATTAACATTTCAAAGATCCAACTGTATCTAATCTACAAGGCAGCCACCTTAAATATAATAAAATACATAGCTTATAGGTAAAAGGATGAAAAAATACACCATATTAAAAATAACCAAATGAAGGCTGACATGACCATATTTACAGCAGGCAAAGTAGACTTCAGAACAAGTAAAACTGCCAGGAATAAGAGGAATACAACGAAAATGTAAAAGTGTCAATTCATCTAGCAGACATAACAACCCTAAATATGTATATACCTAATAACAGACTTTCAAAATACATGAATCAAAAACTGATAGAACTGAAAGGAGAAACCATACAAGTCCACAATTTTACCTGGAGATATTAACACTCCTTTCTTTATAATAAATAACACAAATATTAATCAGTGCATTCATGTAAGGAAACTACACAAACCAGGAAAGGAACCACCAAAAGAGAATAAGCAAAACAATTGCCAAGTTTCGCACAGAGCTAGGAATCTTTCATTTTCCCACCAGTTACAGGGGGAAAACCTTGAAATACACAGGGTATTGGATAGAGCACTCACAAGAGTATTACCTCAGAAATGAGGCAAAATTAGCCCTAAAGGTTGTTTTGGTTCCACCAAACAAAGCCTAACAGCAAGCCTCAGAAAAATCAAACCGTTATCAAGCAATACAACTGCATCCAAAAAATCTCTCAAATTATGTAAAGGACAACAAAATATTGAGTACCCAACAAGTAAAATTCACAATGTCTGGCATCCAATCAAAAGTTACCAGATCTGGAAAGAGGTAAGAAAATGCTTCCCATAATGAAAAAAAAAAAATCTGTCAATAGAAACAGACCCATGAGTGACACAAATGATAGAATAAATAGAAAAGAGGTCAGACATGGCGGCTCACGTCTGTAATCCTGGAACTTTGGGAGGCTGAGGCAGGTCGATCACCTGAGGTCAGAAGCTCGAGACCAGCCTGGCAAACATGATGAAGCCCCATCTCTACTAAAAATACAAAAAAAAAAAAAAAAAAAAAAAAAAAACATAGCCAGGTGTGGTGGCATGTGCCTGTAATCCCAGCTACTCAGGAGGCTGAGGCAGAACTGCTTGAACCCAGGAGGCAGAGGTTGCAGTGAGCCAAGATTAGGCCACTGCACTCCAGCCTGGGTGGCAGAGTGAGACTCAGTCTCGAAAATACTAATAATAATAAATAGAAAAGAACAATAAATCAGTTATAACTATATACTGTATGATCAAGAAGGCAGAATATAGTATGAGAAGGTTAAGGATAATACACATGAAAGACATCTTTTAAAGGCCCAAATCAAACATGTAGAAGTGATATAAAACAATGTCTGTGGCCGGGCGCGGTGGCTCAAGCCTGTAATCCCAGCACTTTGGGAGGCCGAGACGGGCGGATCACGAGGTCAGCAGATCAAGACCATCCTGGCTAACACGGTGAAACCCCGTCTCTACTAAAAAATACAAAAAACTAGCCAGGGCGAGGTGGCTGGCACCTGTAGTCCCAGCTACTTGGGAGGCTGAGGCAGGAGAATGGCGTGAACCCGGGAGGTGGAGCTTGCAGTGAGCTGAGATCCGGCCACTGCACTCCAGCCTGGGCTGCAGAGCGAGACTCCGCCTCAAAAAAAAAAAAAAAAAAAAAAAAAAAAAAACTGCTACTAATAGATTAGAAATTGCATAATATATGATTACTAAATTTGAAGATATAGAAGAACAGAGGACTAGTGAGCAATGGAATAAATCCAAAAAACCTGAATATGAATATAAGTGAGACGGGGATGGGGGTGGGGTTTCAGGGACAAACAAAATTGAAAAAAAATGAACAAAAATTTTCCAAATTTGATTAAACCATAAACCCACAGATAAAAGACTATAATACATTGATTAAAACTATAAACACATAGATAAAAGAAACTAAACAAGGCCGGGCGCGGTGGCTCAAGCCTGTAATCCCAGCACTTTGGGAGGCTGAGACAGGCGGATCACGAGGTCAGCAGATCAAGACCATCCTGGCTAACATGGTGAAACCCCGTCTCTACTAAAAATACAAAAAACTAGCCGGGCGCAGTGCGGGCGCCTGTAGTCCCAGCTACTCGGGAGGCTGAGGCAGGAGAATGGCGTGAACCTGGGAGGCGGAGCTTGCAGTGAGCTGAGATCCGGCCACTGCACTCCAGCCTGGGCGACAGAGCAAGACTCTGTCTTAAAAAAAAAAAAAGAAACTAAACAAAGCCTAAGAAACATAGAGAAAATTACACCAAGGCCCATTGTTTAAATTGCTTGAAGCCAATGGTAAAGAGAAAAATCTTAAAGAGCAGACAGAGAAAAGATGCATTACATACAGAAAAGCAAAGATGAGAAATACAGCAGACTTCTCATTGGAAACAGTGCAAGCTAGTGACAATTGAGTGACATGTTTAAAGTACTGGAAGAGAAAAAAAAATCATCCACCCCAAATTTTTTACCTAGCATAAATATCTCTTAGACAAAAGACAAACTAAAGACTTTTCTGGGCAAATAAAAGCAGAAATAATTTATCACTAGCAGACCAAAAATACAGGAAATGTTAAAGGAAATTATTAAGGCACAAAGAAAATGATACCAGATCTAAATTTACACCCAAAAAAATGAAAAGCAATGGAAATAATACATATGTAGGAAAATAGATAATACCTTTTTATTATTAAAATATTTTAAAATTATTGGCTACTTCCAGCAAAAATAACAACAACTTATTACGGAGATTGTAACATATGTAAGAGTTAAAAATGTATGCCAGCAACAGCACAAAGACCCTGAGGGGAGAAATTGAGAATCTGTATATTGCTATAACATTCTTACAGAAAAAGAGATAGAATATGACTTAAACGCAGACAATCATTTAAAAAAAAAACAAACCCCACAACACAAAGCCACAGATGACAAAGCAACAAAAAAAATTAAGATGAAATCATAAAAATACTAAGTTAATCCAAGGGAAAAAAAAGGTTGGGGGAGAAGAGATGAAACAAATAAAAAAACATAGCAAGGTGGTAGATTTTAACCCAACCATATCAATAATCACAATAAATTAAAACAGGACAAATACCCTAGTTCGAAAGAAGAGATTGTTAGACAATTTAAAATAAGATCCAGCTATATGCTGCCTAAAAGAAACACACTTTAAATATAAAGATACAAATAGGTTAAAAGTAAAAAAGATATGCTGTGCTAACAATAATTAAAATAAGTCAGGAATGTCTATATTAATACCGAAACAGATTTCAAAGTAAAGAATAAAGGGATAAAGAGGGTCTTTTCATGGCTGGATGCAGTGGCTCATGCCTGTAATCCTAGCACTTTGGGAGGCCAAGGCGGGAGGATCACTTGAGCTCAGGAATTCAAGACCAGCCTGGGCAACATAGTGAGACTCTGTCTCAAAAACAAGAAAAAAAAAAAAAAAGAGGTCCTTTCACAATGATAAAAGAATCAATTCATTAGGAGAACATAATAATCCTAATTGTGTATGCACCTAGTAACAACTTCAAAACAAATGCAGGAAAACTAAGAGAACTTAAAAAGGAAGTAGACAAATCCACTCTTATAGACACAAATTGCAAGCCTTGTCTTAGTGCATTCCTGCTGCTAGGACAAAATACCTTAGACTGAGCAATTTATAAATAACAGAAATTTCCTTCTCCCATTTCTGGATGCTGGGAAGTCCAAGACTGAGGTGCCAGCAGATTCAGTACCTGGTGAGGGCTTGCACCTTCTTGCTTGTCCTCACATGGCAGAAGAGATGGAAGAGCAAAAGGAGCCCACCTTGTTCCCTCCAGCCCTTTTATCAAGGCATTAACTACACTAACAAATGTGGAGCCCTCATGACATAATCACCCCGCACGTGCCCCACCCCCTAATACCATCCCTTTGGGGTTTAAGTTCCAACATATAAATTTTGGAGGGATACATACATTCAAAGTACAGCACAGCTCCTGTAGAATAGACAGAAAAATCAGAAAGGATATAGAAAATTTAAATAACACTATCAACCAACTTGATGTAATTGACATTTATAGAACACTGCACCTAACAACCGCAGAACACACATTCTTTTCAGTGCACACAGAACACTTACCAAGATAGACCATATTTTAAAATATCAAACAAATCTAAATAAATTTAAAAGAATTCAAATATACAATGTATGTACTGCGACCACAATGGAATTGAATTAGAAAAACAACAAAGAGGCATCTGAAAAGTTCCCAAGTGTTTGGAACCTAACAAGCACACTTTTAAACAAATCATGGATCAGGAAGAAATCAAAAGGAAATTAGAAAGTATTTTGAACTGAATGAAAATGAAAATGCAATATATCAATAGCTTGGGTCGTGCAGCTGAAATGCCTAGAGAAAAATCAGTAGTATTGAACATCTATATTAGAAAAGAATAAGTCTCAAAACCATGACTTCAACTTCTACTTTAAGAAACTAGAAAAAGAAAATAAAACTAAATTCAAGGTTTTTGTGAAAGGAAATAAGATAGCAAAAGAAATTAATGACTTCTGTAAAAAGCAAAGAAAAAGAGTAAAAGACAATAAAACCAAAATCTGATACGTGACCAATAAAATTTATAAGCCTCTAGCTAGACTGATCAGAGTAAAAAAGAGAGAAGACAAAAATCACCAATATCAGCAATGAGATAAATGAGGTGATATCACTACAGATTATACCGATTTTTTAAAATAACATTATAAAAAACTTTATGCCAAAAAAATTGGACAACTTTGATGAAATGGACAAATGTCTTGAAAGGCACAAGCTACCAAAAGTCACTCAAAAATAAACAGAAAATCAGAATAGCTCTATATTTACTCAGTAGATTTTATTTAAAATTTCAAATCTTCCCACAAAGAAAATTTCAGGCCGAGGTGGCTTCACTAGTCAATTCTAGCAAACATTTAAGGAATAAATAATGTCAATTTTTATACAAACTCCTCCAAAAAATGGACGAGAAATGAACATTTCCCAATTCATTCTATGAAGCCAGAATTACCCTGATAGCAAACCCAAAGATATTACAATAAAAAAGTTCAGATCAATAACCCTCATAAACATAGATGCAAAAATTCCTAACACAACTTTAGCTGATATAATTCCAAATTATATAAATGGAATAATATATTATGATCAAGTGAAGTTTATCCCAGGAATGCAAGGCGGTTCTAATATTTGAAACTGAATTGACAAAATCCACCATATTAACAGAATAAAAAAAAAAAACATATGATCATTGAAATAAATAGGAAAAGGCATTTGACAAAATCTAACATTCATTCATGATTTTTAAAAAACTCTCAGCAAACTATGAATAAAAGGGAGTGTATTCAAACTGATAGGGACATGTACAAAACAACTAGTTAACATCATATGTAACTGAAAAAGAATACTTTCCCTCTAACATCAGAAACAAGGCAAGGATGCACACTCTCACCACTTCTAGACAACATTGTTCTAGAGGTATGAGCCAGTGCAATAAGGAAGGAAGGAAGGGAAGGAGAAAAGGAGGAAGGGAGGGAGGGATGAAGAGAGAAAATAGATGAGAGAGAGAGGATATGGATAGACAGATAGTGTCCAGATTGGAAAAGAAAAACTAAACCTGATTTTATTAACAGACAACATGATTATCTATATAGAAAATCCAACAGAATCTACAAAGAAACAACCAGAACTAATAAATGAGTTTAGAAGAGTAACAGAATTCAAGGTGAATATTCACATAGCCACAATTTTTCTATATACTAACCAGGAACAACCAGAAGTTGAAATTTTAAAATACCACTTACAATAGCATCAAAATATAAACACTTGGGGATAAATCTGACAAAACAATGTGAAAGACCTACACTATGAAAACTATAAAACATTGGTGAGAAAAATCAAAGATTTAAGTAAATAGAGAAGTATACTATGCTTATGGGTTTAAAGAAACAAAATTGTTAACAGTGCAATTCTTTCCCAAATTGCTCTACAGATGAGATGCAATATCATTTAAAGTTCAAGTCAGCTTTTTTTCATAAATTGGCAAAGCAATTATAAAATTGAAATGTAAATGCAAAGAACCTAGAGTAGTCAAAACAACTTTGAAAAAGAACAAAGGTGAAAGACTTATACTAGCTGATTTCAAGACTCATTATAATATTACAATGATGAAAACAACGGTATAAAGATAGACAAATAAATCAATGGGGCCAGTGCAGCGGCTCACACCAGTAATCCCAGCACTTTGGGAGGCCAAGGCAAGAGGATCACTTGAAGTCAGGAGTTTGAGATCAGCCTGGGCAACATGGCAAGACCCTGTCTCTAAAAAAAAAAAAAAAAAAAAAAAAAAATATATATATATATATATATATATATATATATAATTATTATTATTTTATTTATTTATTTATTTATTTTTAAGATGTTGTCTTGCTCTGTCACCCAGGCTGGAGTGCAATGGTGCAATCTTGGCTCACT